>NC_057735.1:14849894-14854651 GCF_004010195.1 Chiloscyllium plagiosum
CTGTGCTCTTCCAGCACCACTAATCCACAATCACAGATCATGCGGGGGTTCATCTTCATTTGTCATTAGGCACATTTCAATAAAAGCCATGATTAGAGTGCATTTCTTTTAGGTCAGTTTTACAAAAGTCCAATTCTACAACCTTCTAGGATCCTTGATTCTGCTTTCCCCTTGTGGTCTTGTTTAATTCATTCACAGGATATGAACTTTACCAACTGGGCATTTATTGCCCATCACTCATTACCCTTGACAAGATGGTGGAGCTGCCTTCTTGAACTACTGCGTTCCATTTGGTGTGGATAGACCAACAATGCTGAAAGTGAGGGAGTTCCAAGGTTTGAACCAGTAGCGCTGAAGGAATTGTGATATATGTCCAAGTCAAGATGGCGAGTGGAGGGGAACTTGCAGATGATGATTAAAACTGTTCAGGTTATTAAAAGTCTAAACTCCCAAATGTGTGGAATATCAATGGAAAAGGCCTGACCAGAACTACGCACAATATTCCAAATTCTAACAAAATTCTTATACAGCTGCAACATGATTTGCCAACTTTTATACTCAATGCCCTGACAATGAAGGCAAGCTTGCCGTATGCCTTCTTCACTACCTTATCCAATTTAGTGTTGCTACTTTCAAGGAGTTATGGATTTGGACTGTAAAAGCCCTCTGTACATTGATGCTCTCAAGAGTCCTGTAAATTTACTCTAAGTTTTTCTCTTTGCATCTGAACTGCCAAAATGCTTCCCCTCACACTTCTGTAACAATTCTATCATCCTTGGCACTGATAGCTTCTAAATACAATGAACTTGAGGAGAAAGCAGCCCTGAATATTGCCCTTCGTATATGCTAATTAGTCATTCAGCATCAGTCAAAACTTGAATTTAACTTGAAAAATGCAGCAATAGGATGAGGAACAAGTTTCCAACATTGTCTGTAATAAATGCAAACTTTCAATGTTTCTCAAATTTGTTTTGTCACAGTCTACTCAGATGGTGCAAAAGTCCCTTTAAGTCATCTACCAGGTCTACCATACCCCCTTAACTTTCTGTTCACTCCCACTGTAAAAAAACTGTTTCATAGTTAGGGGATACTGTAAATACTTTGCAGTTTTTTTTGCTACTTAATGCAATATGTTTGCGAGCTGTAATTTTAAAAATTAAATATCATAAATAAATTATTAATTCTATGCAGAAACAAATGTACAAACATTTTCATATTACAACCATTCATACTTCAAGTAAGCATTTATTTGAAACATTCTAATATGTGTTATGTAATCATCACTGTAATCTCCTTCCGACAAGTTAATATTTATTTTGCATCTATATTAATTGTCAGTAAAACAAAGCTTCCTTAAAGAAAAGAATGACCTGGCTTTTGCTCAGGTTGCAGCACAGAGCAACCAGTCTGGTTACATGACATCATGTGAGAGGTGAGGCTAAGGGTTCTGACTGGTTCTCTCACATGGTTTTGGCTGTGGTGTTATGAATCACAACTTGCATTTTGGAGCAGCCCATGGACAACCAGTAACACATGGATCACTGTAGACATCATGGACTGTTCTTCCAGCAATGATTTAGTACATAGATTTCTTCGAAACCTCTATCTGTGTCCTGCATATGAATGTATAAACATGGATCAGGTGTAGGTTATTTGGCCTGTTGAGCTTGTTCATGGTTAATCTGAATTCTGATTTGGAATTTTTGTCTAATCTAATCTTTTCAGAGGAAAATAGATCTGGGTGGGTTACTCTTCGGAGGGTCAGTGTGGACTGGTTGAGCCGAAAGGCCTGTTTTCACACTGTAGGGGAATCAAATCTAATCTGATCTACCCTCAGGTCCACATTGTCACCTACCCCAATAACCTATCACCTCCTTGATTAACAAGAATCTATCTACCTATGCCTTACAAGTATTCAAGAGCTCTGCCTCCAACATCTTTTCAGGAAGGGTGTTCCAAAGACTCAACCCTCTTGGAAGAAAAACAATTCACCTCCTTTAAATGTTTTAAATGGCAATCCTGATTTTTAAACAATGGTTCATAATTCTTGATTCTCTGAGAAGAGGAATCATCCTCTCCAAATCAAGCCACTAGATTCCTTAGGGCCTTAACGTGTTTCAAAGCAGACAGACAGTAACCATTAACTTGACCAGTTGACTCACTCTATGTGCCATAAATGATCTATTCCCAAACATAATTGTTTAACACACAATGAAATTACTCAGATTTCGCTTGATGTAGAACTCAAAATTGAAGAAGAAATAGGAGTGATGGGCCTGATTTTATTTATTTTTTTGTCAGACTGGATGACAGAAATTTTATGTAATGTGTGAATATTCCATAGCTGCAGATATCTGCTGCTGATAGTTTTTCCAAGTTCAGTAAGATGCTACAACTTGCATTTATATAGGGCCTTTAATGTGATTAAACAAAATAAAGTGTTTCACTGAAATAAAACTCAGATCTGCTACGATGACACAAAATATAGACTATTGGTCTGCTCACTGATTGGACAGTAATGGTTTTAAAAAAGGAGCAAATTACTGAAGATACAAAATGGCCACAGACATTACCTGCCGAACACAGCTAACTAAATTTAATGAGACTGACATGGATTAAACAAAAGACATTCTGAGCAGAAATCAACATTTTACACAAGGGTAAGGCCCCATGAGAGGCATGAAAAGATTGTCATCTCCTACTTGGTTTGTATCACTCTGAGAATATTCATGTTGGAAATAAAATGTCACGTGGAGTGATTAAACTGGGGCACAAGAAACTCAACATTCATTCACAAATCAGCTGCTATTTCAAAGGGGTTCTTTGACAGTGGAGAAAAGATGGATTTTAGATTGCAGAACTGGAGAAGGGGAGGTGATGTCCTAGTGGTATTACGCTGGACTGTTAGTCCAGAGACCCAGATAACGTTCCTGGGGATCTGGGTTTGAATCCCACAATGGCAGATAGTGGAATTTAAATTCAATAAAAATCTGGAATTAAGAGTCTAATGATGAACAAAAATTGATTGTTGGGTGAACATGCACCTGGTTCACTCATGTTCTTTAGGGAAAGAACCGCCATCCTTACCTGGTTTGGTCTTCAGACTTCACATAGCAATGTGATTGACTCAACTGTCCTCTGCCCAATAGGGGGGGACAATTGATGACGATGCCATCATATAAATGAATGATAAAAAATGAAGGATACCTCTGATCCTTTTCTTAAGAAGAAAAGCATCTGGAGGCAACATTGTCGAGAAAGATTATGAAACCAAGAACTTAAAAGATAAATGCAATATATGCTACCACTTGTACTCCAATAAACACTTACCAATTGGAGTCCCAGGTTCAACCTCTGCCTCAAAGAAAATCACAGAACCTCTAAATTGTATTTTTAAAAATCTTCCTTTTGTACTGGCTGCTACCTCCTTTCAAGTGGGTGCTTTTATGTATGCCCAATGACTGTACAAGGTTTATGCTTGAAGTTGCATCGCTATTCATTTTTCTGGGGATGAGCAGGGAACAACCTATTCTTTTTTCACACAAGAAAACCTTACGGTTGACTCCTGCTGCAAAAAAAATTAATGTACTGCATTTTAATTACATTTGTCTTCAAAGTAAAACAAAAGTTAAAGCTTAGTTGTGAGCAACCAAGAAGGTTGAAAATTACAGAGCCACTTCACTCCTTTTCAGCTAGTCATAACAACACCAGGACTCAAAAAGATATTATGACAGATATCCAGACATTTGGTCAAAGAGATCAGATTTAAAGAAGATGGGATAGAGAGAGAGAGAGAGAGAGAGAGAGAGACAGAGAGAAATTTCAATTTAGGATAGAAATATCTAAACATATGACCTAAGTGGCTACAGCCATCAATCGTGGAGCTATAAAAATCAGGGATGTGCATGATATTCCTATTGAATTTTTCTGCATTAGCAATGTAACTATAATATAATTTAGGAATTTCTATTGCAGACCATCAGATTTCTGCTCATTTAATTCAGCACTTATATTGTGATGAATTACAACATGGCCAAATCACAGTACGTCTTACACTGCTCAATAGGATTTACTTATATTCTGGATTAGTGGTGCTGGAAGAGCACAACAGTTCAGGCAGCATCTGAGGAGCAGTAAAATTGACGTTTCGGGCAAAAGTCCTTCATCAGGAATAAAGGCAGAGAGCCTGAAGCGTGGAGAGATAAGATAGGGTCGATTTTACTGCTCTTCGGATGCTGCCTGAACTGCTGTGTTCTTCCAGCACCACTAATCCAGAATCTGGTTTCCAGCATGTGCAGTCATTGTTTTTACCTAGTTGATTTTAATCTTACTGCGATTCCTCTTGCAAGGATGCCTGCCCTGAAGAACTTTTCCCTCCTCTCTCTACAAGAATCTCAGGGAGTCCCTCTCCCAATGCAACTCCCAGGTCATTTCCTGAAGCTCCCAGGTCATTCCCTGAAGCTCTTTAACATGTCCTGAAACAAAGTCGCTACCACAGCCACATTTGCTTCCTCAGTGCCTGCCTTCGTAACCAACTCATCCCACACGGACTCTGGACCACTTTTAAACCAGCAGAGTTCGGACCCGAACAGGACAAACAGTACAGACTACAGATTCAAAAACAGATTCAGCAACAGTTCTCCTTCAAGATCCTCCACTCCACACTTGCAGCAATGCGCCAGCACCTAACCTATCTACAGTCAGCCCTGCCTCAGCTGAGGGCCACACTCTCTCAGAATTGCAAAGGACCCACTCTG
>NC_057735.1:14857793-14955759 GCF_004010195.1 Chiloscyllium plagiosum
GGGCTCCCTGAGATTCTTGTCGAGAGAGGAGGAAAACTTCTTCAAGGCAGGCATCCTTGCAAGAGGATTCGCAGTAGGGTTAAAATTGCTCCTCCGGATCTGCCTGAACTGCTGTGCTCTTCCAGCACCACTAATCCAGAATCTGGTTTCCAGCATCTGCAGTCATTGTTTTTACCTAGGAGTTACTTATATGCCACCTGAGTTTATGCATAGTTAGTATTCAATGCTTGACATATGCCTACACTGTATTTGGAGCGATTACCTTTATGAGTAACCTTCTCACTATTCCAATCTTTTACTCAGAACCGAGAGGAAGGTCACTCCGCCTTTTTAGATCACACCATGCTGTTGTAAGCAGAAGAATGCACTTTATTGCAGGCAGACAAATATTTTCCTGGCAATTAGCAATTGTTTTAATTTACATGGAAACAATGAGAGACAGTAATTCAGGTACACAGTGCTAAGGAAGCATTACTAAGAGCTACAGTGAAGTCAATAATAGTCATGGAAAACAGAGTTAAATTTAGTGTTCTTGCAGCAAACCAGATAATTATCAACACCCTTTCTCCTTCAGCACTTCACTGCCTCCCCCAACATTGCAACATTGCAAAATGCTGTCCCATCCACTCTTCACGTCAGCTTTAATGAAGAGCTATCTAGACTTGAAATGTAGTTTTGCTCTCTCTCCTTGGATACTGCCAGACCTACTGTGATTTCCAGCATTTTTTGTGTTCAGATAATTAGATCAAATTTTGTTGTCAATTGGCCATTCAGCCTAGCCAGTGGTTATACAGTGTTCCCCCCCGCCTCCCCCTTACCTTGGCCCATTTCTATTAGGGAGTGGAATTGGCAAAGCCTCTGAGTGAAATTATGTGAAATTTGAATGAATTGCAGGAGATGTTGAGCAAGGCCTTTCTTGATGCCAAGACTTGACAAGTCATATCTTCCATCAAACCCTGAAAGTTGAGATGAGCTTCTTGTCAGTGAGCAGCGAAAGACCCTACTAATGAGGGTCATCGCTCATTATCATCTTGGCATTACTCTCTAATCTCTGCTCATGCACATGCGGTCTCTCATTCTCCCACCTGCCAGATAGAAACTAGATGTCAAGAATTCTCAGCATGAAAGTCTGAACGGGTGACTCCAATTCATTGATTACTCCTCTGGAACTCTATCTTGGACTGACAGTGGCAAAGTCTCAGGGCATGTTCCCTTGGCAGCAGCTGTACATCCCCAGGTACTGACAGTGGATGCATGCCAGCCTCTTTGCATCAGCATAGCTGCAATTCCCTTATAGTTTGCTTCCAGCCTTCAACGGTGCACTTTTGAGTACACTGGGACTTTTTGTTGCAATGCAGCAAGGAAAGATTACATACAGAAACGGGTACAAAGTCAAAAAGTGTGGGACTGGAAAAGCACAGCCGGTCTTCCATCAAACGTTGAGATGAGATTCTTGTCAGTGAGTAGCAAAAGGCCTACCAATGAGGATCATCGTTCATTATCATCTTGGCATTGGTCTCTAATCTCAGCTCATGCACATGTGGTCTCCCATTCTCCCACCTGCCACATGTTTTGACTCTGATCTCCAGCACTGCAGACCTCACTTTCACCATACAGAAACAGGCATCCAGCTCACAAATTAGACATGAGAGTATGTCAGTGCTGGTAAAAACAATGACTGCAGATGCTGGAAACCAGATTCTGGATCAATGGTGTTGGAAGAGCACAGCAGTTCAGGCAGCATCGAGGAGCTTCAGCAAAATCGACGTTTTGGGCAAAAGCCCTTTCTCCCCACCCCCACCCTCCTCTTATTCCTGATGAAGGGCTTTTGCCCGAAACGTCGATTTTGCTGAAGCTCCTCGATGCTGCCTGAATTGCTGTGCTCTTCCAGCACCATTGATCCAGTATGTCAGCGCTGCTTAGTCATGCTCTGGGCATGCATTCACTTGGCAGCTCACAGCATCCCTGCCTTGTTTTGCATTTTAGTGCTTTATCCATCAGGTCACCTTAAAGTCTCATAGTCATTCTGCCTTGTCTTGCGGTTTAGTGCACACACAAAGTTAAGGAACTTGTCATGGCTGTCAGTAATCATTGGTCAAGGGGCTGGATGTTATATTGAATGGTATTGTAGTCAAGCAATCACAGAACCAGAGTTGGACAATCTAAATTAACCCTCAGGCGGAGAAATTGACCCTGATAGAAGGTTGGCCAAACTAAACGGCAGCTATTAGCCACAGAGAACAATGGGAACCAAAGTTAAAGAGATCAAAAAGGCTCGTGGGGAACCATTTACAACTAGCTTGGGACTCGTATTGGAGAAATGCCAATCAGACTTTCTAGAACCTTGACATCCAGCCAATGATGTGCACTTTATACCACCCCGGCATAACAACAGTGAAGGATGCTGGCATGACCCCATTGGATGCTTTGAACCCAGCTCATTATCCCATTGGACACAATCCACAGAACATTCTGGAAGGTCTGGGGTGAGGGGGATGAAAACACACACCTGGAAGCAACGACCCCCCCCATTGAAGGCTCACAATAAAACCCGTGGCAGTTGCCTTCCATCATGCTGCAAATAACAAGTGTGGAATGCTGGGAAAAATAGCTGCCAGCTGGTGCGGTGGATTTTTCATTCTGTGAAGGGGGAGGGGGGGCTTCAATTTTGAGCACTGTGAGGCCCTTCAAAGACCAACATCATTACACACCTACCCATAAGGTAAAGCTGAAATGCACTGTGTGTGACACATCCTTTGTGAACTTTAGACATTAGCCTACTGTCTGCAATCTAAATCCTTGTCCCAAGCATTTCCGACCACATCATATAAGATAAAGACTGAATCCTACACTTGCCTGTGGTGCCATATCTATGTTTGTCTATCTGGAAAGACAGAGCTGAGGGCTGCTTGAGTAGCAATCACCTACAATTCACCCACTTTGTGCAAACAGTGCAGGAACTATTCACTGCATACCTTGCACCATTGAACATTGTATAGTGTTTGGAACTGGTGGGCTCCATAGCTTCAGTGTTGTAGTGGCTTCAGGGTAGAGACTCACACAGAGAGATGGTGGAAAATGTGAACATACATTTACAAATATGAACATTTATTTACATTCACATATCATGCATGTGTCCTGAGTGGGTTCTCATCATTCTTTCTCTCACTCACTCTGTCTCGATGAACTCCTAGGTTATGTAGCTGGAGAGGAGGAAGCCTATTAGCTTGAGATTTTCGTCAGGTAACCCCAAAAGACTATCGGGCCCAGAGGTGCTGAGTGTGTCCGACTTCACAGAATTTCGATCCTCCTTGGTTTTAACTCTCCTTAGTGGGCAGCACGGTGGCACAGTGGTTAGCACTGCTGCCTCACAGCACCAGAGACCCGGGTTCAATTCCCGCCTCAGGCGACTCTGTGTGGAGTTTGCACGTTCTCCCTGTATCTGAGTAGGTTTGCTCCAGTTTCCTCCCACAATCCAAAAATGTGCCGGTTAGGTGAATTGGCCATGCTAAATTGCCCGTAGTGTTAGGTGAAGGGGTAAATGTAGGGGAATGGGTCTGGGTGGGTTGCGCTTCGGAGTGTTGGTGTGGACTTGTTGGGCCGAAGGGCCTGTTTCCACACTGCAAGTAATCTAATCTAAACTCTCACTACTCTGAGGGCAGCTGGAAGGTAGAGCATCTCACAACCTATTGTGTGTCCTAAAAAGACTTTGAGGTGTTAGTGTGTTCTGTGTACCACTACCCCTGTCTTTTTGTGAGGAAGATGTACCTGGAGTGAGCTCAATGTCCCTTGACCCTCTGTTGTCTTGCTGCTGGTGTTGAGGACCAATGGCTAGAGTAATGGAGTGCAGTTCTGTGCACATATCCAGCAGACTGAGAATGCTGGGTCCAGCTTTTCAAAATCATGTTTACTTGAAATTCCTAAAGCTGGGGGTTGGTAATGTCAGCAACTGCTGCCCATTTTGTCCATCCAGGTTGGGGGTGGACTTGGGGATGGGTAAAGCATAAGGGGTTGATTGGAGGAGGTAGGGGTGGGTGGGGGGAGAGCTGTGTGGAAGGAGGCTTTTGGTGTTTCATGAACATGGAAAGGCTGAGCCTATGAATCTGTGTTTGAGGAATGACTACAGTTGCTTTCTACCATGCTGCAAATAACAAGTGCAGAATGCAGAGAAAAATAGCTGCAGACTGCCTCACTCTTCATGGAAGCTGCCAGATTGTTGCAAGACTGAGACAGCAGGGTCAGAAATCCAGTGCTGCAACCCTGCAGCCTCTGTATTCAGTTTCTCATTGTCCCCTGATGAAAATGCCTGCTGCTCCTTATGGATACGTATGATGTCCCGAATTGCTGACAACTCCAGGTCCTGTCCTACCAGGCGTGGAGTGTGTACCTGGTCTCTGAGAGTCATAAGAGAGCAGCGGAGATGTGGTATTGATGTGTTCACCAGCATACGATCCTGACTCACATTCAGATTAAATACTCACTAAGGTATCAGTGTCAGAGCTCCATGTGGTTGGGATTGGAGAAGGCTTGCTTGCTGGTCTTTCCATTGAGGCATCTGTATTCAATTTCTCAGAGATGGAGGAGGGCACATCTTGCTAAATAACCCTCTTGGCCTTGACCACTATGTTAAAAGTCACACAACACCAGGTTATAGTCCAACAAGTTTATTTGGAAGCTTTCAGAGCGCTGCTCTTTGTCAGACTACAACTGAGTGTACAACCTGATTTTTAAAACTTAATCCATTCCAGTTCAACACCAGCACCTCTGGTGGCTACCATTGACCATTGTGCACATCCCACTGAGAGAAATAAAAACACTTTTGCTTCACACTTTTTGTTTCTCCTTCAGATTTCCAGCATCTGCAGTATTTTCTTTTTGTTTTACAGTATCTGTCACCATGTAGTCCTGGACCTTGCGGTAGGCCAGTCTGCAATACATGGGAATGGACATTTCTTCACAACAGAAAAAATGCGGGTCATGAACACTGAGTAGAAGTTGCAGTACATTAACAATAAATTCACAGCGGGGGATAATGGGAGAGCATTACAGCAATGAACTATGATTCTCACTTGGTTATGGGAGAAGGAGGGTTCTGCAGTTCCAATGGCTATCAGGACCCAAGATTCTCTCATTGTACGGGATGAGGAGATGACTATCTGTCATCCCGCTACCCAACCTGGCTCTTCAACTATTACAGACTGCTTTCTCCTCTAACAAGAAAAAAGAAGGGATGGAGTGAGGTGAAAATGGATGGCACGACTGTTAGCTGATGAGAAAAAAGTGCTTCAATATCCTCACAGAGTGACTAAGCGACACAGAGGCCATGTAGGAGGGTTAGTGATGTGGGGAACTTGAGAGTCATAGAATCCCACCAGCATGGAAACAGGCCATTTGGCCCATTGAGTCCACACCAACCCTCTGGAGAACACCCCACCCAGAAGAACTGCTAATCCACCTGGTCTATACATCCCTGGACACAACAACACAATTTAGTATGGCCACATAACATGCACATCTTTGGACTGTAGGAGGAAACCCATGCAGACATGGGGCAAAAGTGCAAAATCCACACAGACAGTCGCCTGAGGGTGGGATTGATCCTGGGTCCCTGGCACTGTGAAACAGCACTGAAACACCATGTCACCCTTAATTGAGTGAGGAAAGATGTTTTATGCAATAGTGAGAGTGGTCAAGCATGAGGCTTGGAGGGATGTGGGTGCAGAGATAAAGAGACTGTGAGTTTGCAGAACGCAGATGATAATACTCACCATAGTGAAGCAGGCAAGGTCACTGAACTACATCCTGTGTTGCTGGATATTTCGCTGGAATGTGACACTTCACTGACCAGGCCATGACCTCAAATCAGACTACAGTACATGGTTTTTTCCTCCCTCCAAAACTATACTTTATTGTTAATGTTTGTAAAAGAACATTACATTTCAAATTTGATATTCTAGAAACAATGAGACAGGTGGGTTTTCTTTTTCTATATGGTATATGACACTCTGAGAGCCCTCATTCTGCTTGCAGTTACATTTCTCAAATTGCCATTACCACATTTTTGTAGTGCATTCATCACAAGGGATTTCACATGTTTTTGAGTCCTCTCATTAAAAGGTGGGAAGCACTGAGATAGTTGGCTTCCTTGGTTGACCCTTGGTTACAGCTGCTCTGCGCTTTCATTCTGTTCCGCTGAGCAGTCATCACTGACTTGAAACAATAGCTCTGTTTCTCTTTACGATGCTGCCTGAGCTGCGTAGCACTTTTTGTTTCTCCTTCAGATTTTCAGCATCTGCAGTATTTTCTTTTGTCTTACTGCATCCGTCATCATGTAATCCTGGACCTTGCAGCAGGCAAGTCTGCAATACATGGGCATTGCCATTTCTTCACACTGGAAGATCAACAAAATTAGGGCAAAGAAGGAATAGAACATATGTCACTGAGTCAATAGCCCTCAAGTTGTAGTTGATATTTGCCTTGATCTGTGTCCTTAGATATAGAGCACATATTCCTGCAGCATGTTGCTGTTTGGGATGAACATTGACAAAAAATATCCCTCCTCACTGAGCTGGTAGTCCTCTAGCACCAGTGGGGAAGGGGAAGGGGAAGGAAAAACCCAGGGCACCCATATACACATCCTTAACATTTGCATCTTCATAACTTCGACCATCATGTTAACTGATGAAATCTTAACACTTTGAATTTTTCTTTTCAGTTCTTTTCTCTTGTTTGTTTATGTTACTGGTCTGAGTTATCTCCTGATGTTGCATGATTTCTCTCATTACATGTAACTCTACCCAATTTATATCCACTGGTTTGTGGACCTATTTCCTGCCAAGTTGCTTTATAAGTTATTTGGTGCTCCCAGTGACATCATAATTTTCTGAAATCAAGTGCTGACCTGTTGACTGAAGCCCTCAAACCCAGATAATTGAAAGAAGCAGGGAATAAATTGGCATGCTTTGCTAACACACAGCTCCTATTTAACACCTAGTTTATTGTAGCATAAAATCAGGATGGAAATTATTCAATGACAATTACCATTTCTGCTGGTGCTTGATGAATAAAATGAAGTTAAATTTATTCAGCTGACAAACGTTAGCCTGTCATGATCTCCCGTCAGTTGCAAGTTATTTAAAATTAGAGTTTTCCCCGGCGCCTTTGTGATAGCAAATGTAGAGAATTCAGTGCAGTAAAATGTGATTTTCCAATTTATTGTTTCTTAATTGTGGAATTTCTGCAGTGATAGCTCTGATACTCAAATACAATATAGTTTTATCCTTCTATCTGAAAGGTCATTAAGACTATAAAATTGTCTACAGCCATGATTTAGCTTGGATTTGGCACCTTACCAGGTTAACTTTGGTCCCTTGCCTACTGTTTACTGCTCAGTATAATGGGGAGAAAGAAGACACTTAGATCAGCACTATTTGCAGTTATTGATCCCATGGGGACCATCCCACTGCAGAAGTTCCAAAGTTAGCTTTTAGAGTTCACTTGATGAGCAATTTGCTCCATTCACTGGCTTTTGGGGTCACTGAACTCTTCAGTTCAAACACCAACAGTTCATCTCCACTTCATCCTCTCACAGATTTCAAAAACATAATAGACTCAGATACAGGGACAGAAAGAGAAATACATCAATAATGTATTAACATGCCAACAAAACATCTCCGAGTACTTTACTTTTTTTTTCTTTTGCGTATATTGGCATAGAAATATGAATCACCTGTTCAATGGCTTGATTCCATCCACTAGATCATAACTAGTCTGCACTACACTCCATATACCACAACACCTTTACTTAAAAAAATCAGTTAACGTCAGTGTTCGAAACTTCAGTTAACCCAGTGAAATGTTAAGGGAACTAAATATTTATGTTTACAAATTGCTAAGGTACTTTGAAATGTATAAAACATGACCAACAAAGCTAATGGAATAAAAACAGAAATTCCTGGAGAAACTCAGAACATCTGTAAAGACAAATTAGAGTTAACATTTTGAGTCCAGTGACCTTTCCTCAGAAATTCAGAACTATTTCTGAAGAATGTTAGTGGGACTTGAAATGTTAACTCTGTTTCTATCTCCACAGAAGCTGCCAGACCTGCTGAGTTTCTCCAACAATTTCTGGTTTTGTTTCAGATCTTAAGCATCTGCAGTACTTTATTTTACTTTAAGGCTAATTGAATGTTGCCTTTTATTATGAAGGCTTTGGACAGAATCTTCCCAAGCCATGAATGACGTGGGCCATAACATTATGGGAGACGCGTGTGAAATGTTGAGAGAGTTTCTCAATGCTGAGGCTGCCAAATTGCATTTTCCACCAAATCCCCAAAGTTGAGATGAGATTGTCACACACCAGTGGCTAAAGGCCTATTAATGAGGATTATCGCTCATTATTACATTTATTTACTTAATCTCACCTCATTAATAAACACTCTCCTGTTCTACCACTGGTCAGATAGAAACTAAATGCTTAACTCCATGATAGGTGTCCATTAAGAGGAAGCATGTGCCATCCATTGGCACAGTAAAGGCCTACAGAGACCGGTGAGTGCCACAGGGGCTGGGCTGAATCATCACCGCAGACAATGCTGCTTCGATTTCATAAGTTTGTGTTCTAGTTTTGCAAGTTTCTGTTAAATTTTGTTTTTGCTACAATGCCTCACTGGGGCAGTTGAACCCAATTAGAGTTTTATTTTAAAAGAGGAGAAACTAGATGTTGAGAATTCTCAACATGGACATCAGAGCAGGTTTCTGGTGTTATCATGTGCTCCCACTTACTGTCCTTTCAAGTCTGGCAGGAGACACACCATTCTCACATTCCATCACTTAATGTAAGCTACTAACATCTTTTCTCCATCAGCACCCTGCACCCACTACCCCCAACTATACATAAATGCTGTCCCCTCCACACTTAACTTCAGCTCTGATGAAGAGTCATCTAGAGGCAAAACATTAGCTTGCTCTCCCACCATGGATGCTGCCTGACCTGCTGTGATCTCCAGCATGTGTTATTTTCAATACAGATTCCACTACTTGCAGTAATTTGTTCCTACATCAAAATATCTTTAGATATGATGCAGAGCTGGGCTGAGGAGTAGCAGATGGAGTTCAACCCTGCCAAGTGTGAGGTTGTCCATTTTGGAAAGACAAATAAGAATGTGGAATACAGGGTTAACGGTAGGGTTCTTAGTGAGGTGGAGGAACAGAGGGATCTTGGGGTCTATGTTCATAGATCTTTGAAAGTTGCCACTCAGGTGGATAGAGCTTGTAAGAAGGCCTATGAAGTATTAGCGTTCATTAGCAGAGGGATTGAATTCAAGAATCGTGAAGTGATGTTGCAACTGTACAGGACCTTAGTTAGGCCACATTTGGAGTACTGTGTGCAGTTCTGGTCGCCATACTATAGGAAGGATGTGGAGGCACTGGAACGGGTGCAGAGGAGGTTTATGACCTTTAAGCAGCAATTGGATAGGTACATGGATGGGTGCTTAAGCTAGGACAAATGTTCAGCACAACATCGTGGGCCGAAGGGCCTGTTCTGTGCTATATTGTTCTATGTTCTATGCTCTATCTTCTGGCGTGTTCTACAGACAGTAATGCACGCTCCCATGTCCAAAGACTGTGGCAGCCTGAGTCAAAATTTAAAGGCTCACAGTATGCCTGTCTTTTTGTTTCACCTTGATAAATTTTATTTGTTTAGAACATTTACGAACATACAGTGTAGTTTAGTGCAGACACAAGAGAGTGTCAGCAAGCTAGAGAGTGGATGTGTTGTTGAACAGAACGGAGTTGTGTCAAACTCACACCTCAAGCATGTGCCAGCAATCTATGCAGCAAATATGCAAATAGTCATACCTTAAAGTCAAAGGAACATAGTCCCCCACCAGGAGAAAAAGGAACTACTATCAGTCAATGGGTCCCAATGTAGTCAGTCAAAGGTAGAGTCCAAGATCACTGCATGACATGGTCAGCTCTCTGTCTGGGGAGATCAGTATAAGGGGGAGCCTCCTACTACAGTCTGAGGAGTAGGCCATTGTCAGTGCTATGGTCCAGAGCAACCAGGCAGATGATTGGTGGATTGTCAGTGAGGGGTAAGCACAGAGATTAGTCAGGGGTCCACTCAGACAACAGGCAGGCCTACCATCAGTCTGTCAGGATGGTGGAGCATGGCCAGTACTGGACATCAGAGGAATGAACTGTGATGGAGGTGGGGGTATGTATCAGGGACGTTGTTGCAATAGGAATATGAGGGACTCAACATTGGGGATGGAGGCAACAACTTGGAAGGCAGCAGGGACAGGGATGGTGAAAGGCGGGGGATAATATTCAGTTTAGAAGGTAGGTTGGGGGGAGAGTGGTGTACATGGAAGGATATGGGATGCTGGAGAAGAGGGCCAACTGATGGCACCGTGGCCTCAACAGGGGATCTGTGAACCATGATGGTGGGTGTGATTTAACTACAGTGACAGATCTCTGGGGCTGAGAATGGGAGTTAGAATTATAGTTCAAGGTGATGGATGTGAACATATCAAGGTTCAGTTGAGGTGGGAAAGATAGAAAGGGGAATTGAGGTTGACGGTTGGTCGTGGTGAGATCCTGATGACCAGGCTCACAGTCTCCAGCATGACCTATGTTGTCTTCCATGATCTGCCGATTGTTAAAAGTGACTAAAAAATGGAAAATAGCTGAGACCACACCTAGAGTGAGTGCAGTCAGTGTTGGTTTACTGTCCAAAAACAACAAGTTCCACTTTTGAGTGATGGTTGGCCCTTCATGAACCAATTACATCAATTGCACACTTGCAGAGTGCAGGTTGAGTCATTTGCAATCCTATCAACCTGTATGTGAAACACATGGAGTGAACAACTGTGTGGGTTAAAATGCTGGTTAGAAGCAATGTTGACCAGGTCATTAATGTTCCCAAATTGCAGATTGACATCTCCATGAAGCAGAAGTAATCACAAACTACCTGAACAGAGGCACTTGTGGGCCACAATGCGCAGAGCTATTTCAAGACCTCTTGACCGGTGCATTCAGCATGGTAGAACACAGCAACATCAGATGATATCAGATGTAGAGGATTTAATTGACATCTGGTTCCAGTGGATGGAAACTTTTGCCAAAGCATGAGGTAGCTTTGGCAAATAGAGTTAAGGAGAATCCAAAGGATTTTTACAAATACATTAAGGACAAAAGGGTAACTAGGGAGAGAATAGGGCACCTCAAAGATCAGCAAGACGGCCTTTGCGTGGAGCCGCAGGAGATGGAGGAGAATTTTGTATCAGTGTTTACTGTGGAAAAGGACATGAAAGATATAGAATGTAGGGAAATAAATGGTGACATCTTGAAAAATATCCATATTACAGAGGAGGAAGTGCTGAATGTCTTGAAACACATAGAAGTGGATAAATCCCCAGGACCTGATCAGGTGTACCCTAGAACTCTATGGGAAGATAGGGAAGTGATTGCTGGGCTCCTTGCTGAGATAGTTGTATCATCGATAGTCACAGGTGAGATGTTGGAAGACTGGAGATTGGCTAATGTGATGCCATTGTTTCAGAAGGGTGGTAAGGACAAGACAGGGAACTATAGACCGGTGAGCCTGATGTCGGTGGTGGGCAAGTTGTTGGGGGGATTCCTGATGGACAGGATAAACATGTATTTGGAAAGGCAAAGACTGATTAGGTTTAGTCAACATGGCTTTGTGTGTGGGAAATCATGTCTCACAAACTTGATAGAATTTTTTTAAGAAGTAACAAAGAGGATTGATGATGGCAGAGTGGTAGACGTGATCTATATGGACTTCAGTAAGGTGTTTGGCAAGGTTCCCCATGGGAGAATGATTAGCAAGGTTAGATCTCATGGAATACAGGGAGAACTAGTCATTTGGATACAGAAATGGCTCAAAGGTAGAAGACAGGGTACTGGTGGAGGGTTATTTTTCAGACTGGATGTCCGTGACCAGTGGAGTGCCACAAGGATCGGTGCTGCGTCCACTACTTTTCATCATTTTGGATGTGAGCAAAAGAGGTGTAGTTAGTAAATTTGTAGATGACACAAAATTGGAGGTGTAGTGGACAGTGAAAAAGGTTATCTCAGATTACAACAGGATTTGATCAGATGGGCCAATGGGCTGAGAAGTGGCAGATGGAGTTTAATTCAGATATATGCGAGGTGCTGCATTTTGGGAAAGCAAATTTAAGCAGGACTTATATACCTAATGGTAAGATCCTAGGAAGTGTTGCTGAACAAAGAGACCTTGGAGTACAGGTTCATAGCTCCTTGAAAGTGGAGTCATAGGTAGACAGGATAGTGAAGAAGGTGTTTGGTATACTTTACTTTATTGGTCAGAGTACTGAGTACAGGAGTTGGGAGGTCATGTTGTGGCTGTACAGGACACTGGTTTGGCCGCTTTTGGAATATTGCATGCAATTCTGATTTCCTTTTATTGGAAGAATGTTGTGAAACTTGAAGGGATTCAGAAAAGATTTACAAGGATGTTGCCAGGGTTGGAGGATTTGAGCTATAGGGAGAGGTTGAATATGTTGGGGCTGTTTTCCCTGGAGCAGCGGAGGTTGAGGGGTGACCTTATAGAGGTTTATAAAATAATGAGGGACATGGATAAGGTAACTAGACAAAGTCTCTTCACTGGGGTGGGCAAGTCCAGAACTAGAGGGCATAGGTTTAGGGTGAGAGGGAAAAGATATGAAAGAGACCGAAGGGGCAACTTTTTCACACAGAGGGTGATGCGTGTACGGAATGAGCTGCCAGAGGAAGTGGTGGAGGCTGGTACGATTGCAACATTTAAAAGGCATCTGGATGGCTATATGAATAGGAAGGGTTTGGAGGGATGTGGGGCGGGTGCTGGCAGGTGGGATTAATTGGGTTGGGATATCTGGTCGGCATGGACGAGTTGGACCGAAGGGTCTGTTTCCGTGCTGTACATCTCTATGATGCTATGACACTGACTGGAAAATCATTGGTGCTAGCAGCTCATTTGATTTCTGTGAAGCAAATGCAGCTACTGACTGTTTGACACCTGTTCACTTTTGGAGTTCCCAAATACAAGTGAATATTTTGACGCATTTGCAGATTTTCCTGAAGGTTCCATAATGGACAATGATAAGATTCTGGGCTCTGATAATCATTGGGTAAAGAATATCAGTGACTTTGAGAGGATTTGCAGCTAAGAAGAGGGGAAAGACATGTGGCTTGGTGCTTAAACAGTGATAAGTGTAGGAATAAGAGTGTTTAGCCGAACATGCAAAGGGAAGATGAACCATGCCCCCAGTGTACCATGAGAAGCGTTGGTTTATGAGTATTGTACCACTATGTTGATGATAAATAGCAATTCTGGACTGCCAATGCTTGACTGGGTATACTGCTGAGATGCCCATATTTCCTGGGCTCTCCAGGCAGTGACGATGATGATGTGAAGTAGAATCAGACAACCATTGACAAGAGAGACAACGTGAGATGTTGTAGACAGTTAATGAGATGGGTTTGGTATGATTGAAAACTCATGAGACCTCGCAGAGAACGACCGTTCAGGGTAATGGACAAAAATGACATTTTGCCTAAATATTGGAAGATTCAGCCCTTTGGAAGCAGAATTGATGCTTCAACCAAAACTGTTAAAGCTTAGGCTGGAATGCATGCATTTGCAGCAGTATTAGCTGCCAAACTTTATGAAAGCTATATTGGTCTTCGAATAGATATGTTTCATATTTACCAATAACAGGGTTTAAAAGGTGAAAAGCATGAGAACAAATTACATAAACGTGGTTAAATTGTCTTACATTAAGAAGCCTGAGGGCCGATCGAACTGAAATGTTTGAAATGATTTAGGATACTCAAGGGGGAAACTTTTTTCTCTGGTAGAGAAATCCTAATCACTGGACACCGTCAGAAAATTTCAGCAAAGTCATCCAGTAAAATCAAAAAAGCAGCTTTTTCTGTACAAAGATTAGTGGATGTTTGTCTTTCTCGGATATACAGATGAGCTATCATTGAACTGAATTGGAAAGAAATTTGAAAAAGTGAAGACATTATATTTTTATGACACTCAGTTCTAACTCTTTTTTGGTGCCCCTTTCATATCTCTCTCTCTGGGTTCCAACTTGACCCATCCACTCACCTCTCCCCTTCCCCCTCTACACCCCAGAACTTCATCTTCAGCATAAATAACATTTTTTCCGAGCTGCTAACAGTTCTGATGAAACATCACTGGATTTGAAACTTTAACTTTATGAATAGAGTTCAAATAAACTTCATGAATAGGAAGGGTTTAGAGGGATACGGGCCAAATGCTGGCAAATGGGCCTAGATTAATTTAGGATATCTGGTCAGCATGGACAAGTTGGACCGAAGGGTCTGCTTCCATGCTGTACATCTCTATGACTCTATGACTCAGCTGACAGATGCTGACAGACATGCTGCATTTGTCCAGCGATTTCTGTTTTTGTTTCAGCCCTCACACTTAACTTATTTATTTATCCTTTGACAGCAGCCATCAAAGTTGCTGTGAGGACCTTTAAATTTCAGAATGTGGTCACTGACTGCAGTGGAAAGGGTGCCATGGCTTTCCTTTCTCTGACAGTTCTCTCATGGTCAAAAGGTGCGGTGCTGGAAAAGCACAGCCGGTCAGGCAGCATCCAAGGAGCAGGAGGGTCGATGTTTCGAGCATAAGCTCTTCATTCTCCATAGTGCAGAACAATCAGATAGGAGTACACCACTGCATTTCTGAAGGAGGTCTGAGTGGAATTTCCTCCTAGGAATGCGCAGTTCAATTCCGTTGTTCAAAACGAAGAGGCCACAGTCGCGATCTGAGTGAAATTGCAGCACCTCAGAACATCCTTCCCTGAAGATTTGAAGACATTCTGAGGAAGCTTCCTGAAGTGACGTCTTGTTCTCCTTTCTGCCTCACAGCAGCATGTTCCCAGTCTTGTGGCTTTTTCCACTGGGCCAACCATCAGCTTCCACGGTGGGGTGTGGGGAAGCCTCATAATTAGTCACCTCTGATAAGACCTTGCAGGACACAAGCTTGGCAAAATACAAGCTTGACAGTGAATACCCTTGCAAACGTTTATAGGTGCACCATTGGTAGCATTCTGTCCGGATGTATCACTACCTGGTATGGCAACTGTATCATTCAAGAATGGAGACGGTTACAGAGAGTGGTGAATTCGGCCCGGACAATTACAAAGGCCAACCTCCCATCTATAGAATTCATCTACCTGGCCCGCTGTCAAGGAAAGGATGCCAGCATTCTCAAAGATCCATCCCACCCTGGCAATACTTTACTACAACCTCTACCATTGGGGAGAAGGTACAGAAGCCTGAACACACGCACCAGCCAGTTTCAAAACAGTTTCTACCCTACTGTTGTTAGAATACTGAATGGACTCACAAACTCTTAACATTCACCTGTACCTGTGTTTTGTTTTTGCCGCTGTTTAGCTATTATTTACTTATCTATGCTACTTAACTCTGTGATCTACCTGTATTGCTTGCAAGACAAAGCTTTTCACTGTGCCTTGGTACACATGACAATAAAGTCAATTCAAATTCAATTCAAATCCTGACCTCATGAAATCATTAAAGGCAGCAAGGTTCTGCCAACCCATTGAGTTTCTACTCATCAGATCCCACAGTTCTGTTTGCTCGCTCACAGGGTGACCTCCTTGGGGATGTTTTGTTGATGTGATTTAAAGTTTTCTGAGGAATCCAACTCATAGTCAGAGTCACAGAGTTGTACAGCATTGGAACAAACCCTTCAAACCAACTTATTCATGCTGACCAGCTATCCTAAATCAATCTAATCCCATTTGTCAACATTTGGCCCATAACCCTCTCAACTTTTCCTATTCATGTACCATCCAGATGCCTTTTAAATATTGTGATTGTAACTGCCTCGATCACCTCTTCTGGCAGCTCATTCCATATACGCACTACTGTCTATGTGAAAAGGTTGTCCCTTAGGTCCCTTTTAAATGTTTGCTCTCTCACCTTAAACCCGAGCCCCCTTTTTTAGACACCCCTCCAACCTGGGGAAAAGATCTTGGCTATTCGTGCTATCCCATATCCATCTCTACTTTGGGAGTTGGTTGTCTTCTTTTTCTAGATTCCAGCAGCTGAGGGATACAAACCACAACAAGTAAACTAAGGCCAGGCAGGAACATATATAGGAAGATCGTTTCTCTGTACAGCCCATCGTCGTGCTCAATTTCATAATGCTTCAAATATTGGCTCTATTATCAGAGTTGAGTAGAGTAGAGTAGATTTTTATTTGTCATTTCTACCATATATAACAGACACAGTCTGGGGGCAGCATGGTGGCTCAGTGGGTAGCACTGCTGCCTCACAGCGCCAGGGACCTGGGTTCAATTCCCGCCTCGGGGCGACTGTGTGGAGTTTGTATATTTTCCCCGTGTCTGCGTGGGTTTCCTCTGGGTGCTCCGGTTTCCTCCCACACTCCAAACATGTGCAGGTTAGGTGAATTGGCCAAGCTAAATTGCCTGTAGTGTTAGGTGCATTAGTCAGGGGTAAATGTAGGGGAATGGGTCTGGGTGGGTTATTCTTCGGAGGGTTGGTGTGGACTTGTTGGGCCGAAGGGCCTGTTTCCACAATGTAGGGAATTAAATCTAAAAATGAGACAGTCTTCCTCCAGGACCAAGGGTGCTACATGGACAGCACAAACTACACAATCGTACACAGCATAAAATGCATAAGAAGCGCAAAACACGCAAGTTACAGTGTAAAAGAAGAATGATGAATGATAGACATTTTTCTGGCAGCAATACGAAAGAATTTCAGATGGGAAAGAGTCTGATCATACTGTGCTAAGGCTTGGGGGAAGAAACTGTTGCACAGTCTGGCCGTGAGATACCAAATGTTCCGGTATCTTCTGCCAGATGGCAGGAAGTAGAAAGTTTGAGTGAGGGGTGTGCGGTGTCTTCCACAAGGCTCTTAGCCTTTCGAATACAATCTGTTGAGTAAATGTCTGCAATGGAGGGAAGAGAGACCCTGATGATCTTCTCAGCTGTTTTTACTATCTGTTGTAGGGTCTTAATATCTGAGACAGTGCAATTCCCAAACCATGCAGTGATGCAGCAGCTCAGGATACTCTCAATGAACCCTCTATAGAATGTGGTGAGGATGGGGGGAGGGATCTGGGCTTTCCTCAGTCTGTGCAGAAAGTAGAGACATTGCTGGGCTTTCTTGGATATGGAGCTGCTGTTCAAGGTCCAAGTGAAATTCTCCGCCAGGTGTACGCCAAGAAACTTGGTACTTTTCACGATGAGCATGGGGGAGCCGTCGATGTCCAGCGGACAGTGATTACTCTGTGCCTTCCTGAAGTCAACAACTATCTCTTTCATCTTGTTCATGTTCAGAGACAGGTTGTTGGCTCTGTACTAGTCCATCACTGCTGCACCTCCTTTCTGTATGCTGACACATTGTTCCTGCTGATGAGACCAGTACAGTTGTGTCATCAGTGAACTTGACGATGTGATTCGAGCTGCGCATTGTTGCACAGTCGTGTGTTAGCAGGGTGAACAGCAATGGACTGAGCACACAGCCCTGGGGAGACCCCATGCTCAGTGTGATGGTGTTGGAGATGCTGTTCCCAATCCGGACTGACTGAGGTCTCCCAATCAGGAAATCCGGAATCCAGCTGCAAAGGGAATTATATTGGCCCAGCAGACTCAGCTTTCCAATCAAGCACTGAACTGAAGTGGCACGATGGCTCAGTGGTTAGCACTGCTGCCTCACAGCACCAGGGTCCCAGGTTTGATTCCAGCCTCATGTGACTGTCTGTGTGGAGTTTGCACATCCTCCCCGTGTCTGCGTGGGTTTTTTCCGGGTGCTTTGGTTTCTTCCCATAGTCCAAAGGTGTGCAGGTCAGGTGCTAAATTGCCCATAGTGTTAGGTGCATTAGTCGGAGGGAAATGGGACTGGTTGGTTTACCCTTCGGAGGGTTGGTGTGGACTTGTTGGGCCGAAGGGTCTGCTTCTACACTTTAGGGAATCTAACCTAAAGCCTATGAACAGTAGTCTGACATAGGTGGGAAAGGGCTAGATGGAGGTTGTTGGAGATGGCATCATGTGTTGAGAAGGTGGGTTGATATGCGAAATGCAGAGTGTCCAGTGAGGGGGGTCAGTAAGGTCTTAATATGCCTATCACAAGCATCTTGAAGCACTTCATGATGATGAGTGTTAGTGCAATGGGGCAGTAATCATTGAGACAGGACACTGAAGACTTCTTCGGCACGTGGACAATGGTAGCGGCCTTGAAGCACGTTGGAACAATGGCGTAGCTCAGGGAGATGTTGAAGATGTCAATGTGAACATCGGCCAGTACTTCAAAGCATCCTCTAAGCACTCCACCAGGGGTGTTATCTGGTCCAGCAGCCTTCCGTTGGTTGACTCTGCGTGGGGTTTTTCTCACGTCAGCCATGGAAAGACACAGCATCTGGTCACTGGGAGGGAGGTGGGCTTCCTTGCTGCCACACCGTTTTGTGCCTCAAACCGTGCAAAAAAGTTGTTCAACACATCGGAGAGGGAGGCATCACCAGCACAAGTTGGTAATGGCCTGGATGCCCTTCCGCATGCTCCGCGTATCGCCACTGTCCTGAAAGTGGCTGTGTATTCTCTGCGCATGTGCACACTTTGCCTCTTTGATGGCCTAGGTCAGGTTGGCCCTCGCTGTTGTTAGGGCCACCTTGTCATCTGCTCTGAAGGTGGAATCATGGGTCCCGTGCAGTGCATACACCTTTACAGTCATCCACGACTGGTGGTTGGGGCGAGAAGTGATGGTCTTGGACATAGTGACATTGTCAATACACTTGCTAATTAAAGGGAGTAAGTTGGCACATTGAGAAATCTCTTAATGTCCTTTTGCACAGATGATCCACAACAGAAGAACAATATAGATCAGTCTGGAGGAAAATAGGAGCGACCGTCAAGGTATCAGAAAGGATAACAGGACAAATGGACAAGGGAAAGACTGCTAGAAGTGGAAGACCCCACATGTGCAGCCAATTGGCATTTCTTTTATCAGTCTCAGTGTGGAAAAGGCTAAACAGTGCACAGAGCATCAATAAACAACAGGGATCACATTCTTGCCCCATAGCTTTCAGTAAGATTCTCTGTCCCAAGTCGTTTCTGCAATGAGTAGCAGTATTGTGCTGTTCTTCTCACAGTCGTGTAACCCTGTTGAGCTTGAGTGCTAGGACTGTGTGTTAGTGTAATGGAGCAATTTTACTGATGCCAACAAGTGCTCGTCAGAATCGAAAACGTGCCATATTTCAAGGTACTTATATATTGCTGCCGTTTATTCCATTTGCTGCAGTACATTAGCTTAGGTGGTCGTCAATGTCCAGACAATATAATTCCCAGGAACATGAAAAAACATCACTCATCAGTGGGCCAAGTGGTACCAGACTCTTCCAAAGTACAGGAGTGGCGGTCATGTCTGTAGAATTACCATTTGTGACAAGTTAATAGCTTGATTCCTTTTTAAGTAGTCCTGGGCTCGCTCAAACTGCTCAATATAAAAGGGAACATATAGTTTTTGCCTTCCTCCCCTTCATAACAACCCATCACCATGGTTACTCATTTGGATGCAGAACCCTTTAGAGAAGCCTTTATCTTTTTGCTAACAATGTAACGTAATGCCATATAGTTTGTTCAAATCCATCACTACTTTCCAAAACAATCAGTACATGATCTGAGTAACACACTATTGTGACTTAAATCTCTGGAGTGGTGAAGACATTAGGATAATGCAGATCTGCAATTTTAGAATGTAAGCCCATCTCTCACTTGCCAGCTGAGGTGCTTTATTACATTTTGAATACTCCTTTACAGCACCGCTTCCAGCAACAAGGGCAATAAAAATCAATGAACCATTTCTTACCAGAAATTGATAAGATATCATTTTCAAGGGGTTTCATGGAAGATTTCTCTTTGCAAGGTCTCGGGTGCTTTCTCAAACAATCATCACAAACTCACCTCATTGATGAGCTACCATAGGGCAGCACAGTGGCACAGTGGTTAGCACTACTGTCTCACAGCACCAGGGACCCGAGTTTGATTCCCGCCTCGGACGACTGTCCGTGTAGAGTTTGCACATTCTCCCTGTGTTGCGTGGGTTTCCACCGGGTGCTCCAGTTTCCTCCCACAGTCCAAAAAGATGTGCAGCTTAGGTGAATTGACCATGTTAAATTGCCTCTAGTGTTAAGTGCATTAGTCAGGGGCAAATGTAGAGTAAGGGAATGGATCTTGGGTGGGTTACAATTCGGACAGTCAGTATCGACTTGTTGGGCCAAATGGCCTGTTCCCATACTGTAGGGAATCTAATCATACCAGGCCCTCTCATCCGATGCTAAGCAGATTGTCCCACTTCTTGTATTGGAAAATATTCACTGGTGCAAGGATATCCTGTGATCCTTGGCACTGCTGTCATATTCAAAAGGCCATTGCACACCTGGTCAAGAACTGACAGCTTGGAGCTGCCTAGCACAATCGCAGCTACTTGTCCTGGATGTGAGAGACAAGGGTAAATTAGGACCCTGCTTTGCGAGCAGGGTCCTGGACATCCTGGTGGATGGGGAAACGCAGAGGAGGTACGCCCTCTTCCCTCTTGACCAGCAAAAGGCCTCATGTCACCACACTCTGCCAGTCCCGTCCGAGGTTGCTACCCAGTCAGCGTGGGGTCTGTGGTACAGGGGAATGCCATGTAGTGCCAAAAAGAGATGAATAACCTTCTCGGTTCAGCCAGGTTAATTGCCACTATCTGATTTCGCTGATCTCATATTCATTCTATCTCTGTTGCTCCATGTCCATACAGGTCCCATGCTCTACCACTCTCATAATTGCCTGCAACATCTTCCCTCACTTGCTTTCACCTCACACAATCTCACTTTGCCACCTCACCCTCCACCCCTCCATTGTCCACTCACTCAGGGCACCTCACCACCTTTACCAGCAGTAACAGCTGTGACACCCATTTTCACTCGATCCCTCCTTTTCACTCATTACAACAGCCCATGGTAGGGTTGAAAGGGCCTGGATGGGTAGTAGTGTGCCAGATATTCGTCTCTTCACTCCCTGTCCCGCCCCCCTCCCGACTCCCCCCAGGCAGGTAAGCACCAGTTTGTCTCCATGGATGTGTTGGTGATTCCCATAGAGGATCTCAGATTCTGCTCAATAGACGCACACAGACCTGGTGCGATAATGCTTCAGCATTGGTACTGAGCAATAATGGCATGATGACAGGGGAATGAGGGCCATTGAGCTTACTCTGGATGAGCTTTACTCACAAGGAAACAGAGAGGTGCCACAAGCACAGAAAGGTTAGGCATGGCTAGGCAGGGTTGCTATGAGCAGCAGCAGGTAGGCACCAGGTGAGTGAGTGCTTAATGAGGAAGCAACTTGCCCTGGGACGCAACCAGTTCCCAACATGAGCTGGAAGCTTTTCCTTGCTAGCAAAGTGTCCTTGTGGCTACTTTCGATGAAAGGTATTAGTGCGTTCCAAAATGTAGCTTGGAAGTGCAGCGGTGTAATGTAACCAGACCGGAGATATGCAAGAATGATGCAGAGAGACTGGCATGTGTCAGATGTCAGCACCCTTAGGCATGGGAAGTGGGTGCTCATTGCCCATGGAATGTGCCATGAGACTTTGGTGTCAGGTGGAGGTCCAGAGAAACAAGCAGAGCTCTGAGATGCAGCATGATAGGGTGTCCTATTGCATGAGTCAAAGAAGGTTAGAACACAGGTAAAGCAAGTAATCAGGATAGCTAAAAGAATGCCATGTTTTATTGCGCAGGGAATTGAATTCAAGGGAAGGAGACCACATCTGGAGAATTGTGTAAAGTACTGGTCACACTCATAATGGAAGGATGTCAATGCATTGGAAGCAGTTCAGAGAAGTTTTACTAGGCTAATACCCGGATGAGTATTGCCTTATAAGGAAAGGTGAGACAGGCTAGACTCATCTCCTGTTGAGTTTAAAAGATTCAGAGTTGATTTAAGTGAAAGATGTAAGATCTTGAGTGTACTTAGATGAGGGAGGTTTCGAAAGAATGAATCCACTTGAGGGAGAATCTTGCACGATAGGTTATATTTTAACGATTATGTGTTGTTCATTTAAGACATGGTGAGGAACCAATTTTTCCCTCAGAGCGTTGTGAGTCTTTGGAATTCCTTTCTTCAAATGACAGTGGATGCAGAACCTTTAAATGTGTTTAAAGTGGAGATAGATAGATTCTTGATTACCAAAGGAATGAAAAATTATTGGAGATATGCAAGAATTGACACTCAAAGTTAAAATCAGGTCAGGAATGATCTGATTGATCGTAGAGCAAGGTAGAAGGGCCAATTAGTCTGCTTGGTCCTTTTTTGTATAAATGGCAGCCCCATGGTGTATTTTTCAGGCTATTCTGAATAAGGACATCACTGCATCCTACTGCAGACCTTTTCATGGGTCAATGTGTTAACAATCTCTTCTCTGGCCAAAACAAGTTGAAGTTAATGCAACAAGAGAGCAATCTTATGCGGACGGTAGAGAGAGGTTGCAAGGTTGATGGATGAAAACTCTTGATTTTCCTTGTCTGAATATCATCTTGTGATGCAAGCTTTATTTGAAGAATTATGTTTGACAGATGCCAAACTGAACACTCCACATGAATTTCTACCCTGATTTGGAGAAGAATACAGTTTGATTAAAACAAGTCAAAAATATAATTTGCACATGGGTAAGCTTTCTTATTATATTGTGCAAGTTCATACTCACATCTAGGTTAGCTGAGGCATAGAAATGACAACCATGTCAAGTCAATTGTAATCTGAATGATGCAGTCTTGCCTCACCAGTGATACATTTCATTTCAGCAAATGGCTCCAAGTACAAATGGAAGTAGGAGACAATAAAATTTCAGTATCGAGCACAACGGCTTACTTTGTTTCAGTAATTTATTAAAAACAAAACTAGATAATAATAGTATGCTGTGATACCGATCAGATCCAAACTCTGAAAGGGACTGTAATGCGGTAAAGATTTGCTCATATTTTGTCCAAATTCTATTTATGCCAAGAATATACATCAGTGAATTTGACTGCATTTGTTCCACTTTAAGAATGGAACTGTGATAATGAAACACAGCTCCTGACAGATATTATACCAGACCTGTAGCATCACACTATATATTACCTTAATGAAAGAAACAGGCCTCTTTTTGTTAATGATCTGTTTTATCCTTAATTGTAAGTAAGACAAGGAAAAACAGATGTCTAGGTTGCATTAATCTTGTAGAGTGATTGTGTTTTAAGGGTGAAACGAAGCCAATCACTGTAAAGTGGCTTCCAGAAGAATCAATATTTAATTCTGTAGCTATTGATTTGTAGTTCCGATACCTCCTTCTGCATAGTGTCTATCTGATTCACAACCACTCACTGTAAAATTGTGTCCGTGGATTTATTGGTCCTGAAGTCTGAAGGACTAGACGTCATTGAAGGAAGGGTGGGATTATTCAGCTCTTATAGTCACTGTCTATTCAAGTGTGAGAAAAGGGAAACTCAAAGAATAAGGCTGCTCATGGTTCCACCTGGGCAACACTAGAGAAGCATTGTTACTTCTATGTAGGGAGAAAGTAACTGTGAATAAGGGAATAAACCTTTATTTAGCTCCGAAATGTTTAATTTCAGTAGACGTGCAGTGAAACATAACCACGCTTCAATGTCAGATTGTGAAAATTGTGCTTTTTAAGAGAAGGTACAGTAAAATCCCTGTTATCCAGATGCTTAGGATCTTGAAAGGAATAACAGGTCAGATGCTTTAATCAAGCTAGTCCAAGACTGACCTTGAAGCTTCTCCCATGTGCTTTCAGCGAGAATTCCCAGATTCAAATGGGAACAATTGGATAGCCTTGCTCATTTTTAAAATGCACAGTCATGTTGGAGTAGTGATGAGTCGACTTCTCCCAGCTACTACTTGTATTTCTTAGGCAATTGGCAGATTCAGGTGACACAATATCCCCTTCCTTGTGAGTACCAGACACTGGGAAGATGACTATAATTCCTACTTCCATTTTGTTCTTTTCAATTTGTACTGCGGTTAAAGGAAACCTACATTACATGGACCACCTTTCATGACCTGAAGATGTCCTAAAATGCTTTACAGCCAATGAAATACTTCTTGAAATGTTGTCACTTTTGGTAGCGATCCTGTGGCACAGTGGCTAATGACCCAACCTCAGGGTCAGGAGCTCTAGTTTCCAGTCACACAGGAATTGTGTCCAGTGGTGTATTTGCAGATGACACCAAAATTGAAGGTGTAGTGGACAGCGAAGAAAGTTACCTCAGAGTACAAAACAGATCTTGATCAGATGGGCCAATGGGATGAGAAGTGGCAGATAGAGTTTAATTCAGATAAATGCGAGGAGCTGAATTTTGGAAAAGCAAATCAGAGCAGGACTCATGTGCTTGAGGTCCTGGAGAGTGTTGCTGAACGAAGACAACTAGGAGTGTAGGTTCATAGTTCCTTGAAAGTAGAGTTGTAGGTAGATAGGATACTGAAGAAGGCATTTGGCATGCATTCCTTTATTGGTCAGAGTACTGAGTACAGGAATTGGGAGGTCAAGTTGGAGCTGTACAGGACATTAGTTAGGCCACTTTTTGAATACTGTGTGCAATTCTGGTCTCCTTCCTATTGGAAAAATGTTATGAAACTTGAAAGGGTTCAGAAAAGATTTACAAGGTTGTTGCTAGGGCCGGAGGATTTCAGCTATAGGGAGAGGTTGAATAGGCTGGGGCTGGTTTCCCTGGAGCGTTGGAAGCTGAGGGGTGACCTTATAGAGGTTTATCATATCCTGACGGGCATGAATTGAGTAAATAGACAAGGTCTTTTCCCTGGGATGGGGGAGTTTAGAACTGGAGGGCATAGGTTTTTGGGTGAGAGGGGAAAGATATAAAAGGGACCTAAGGGGCAACTTTTTCATGCAGAGGGTGGTGCGTGTATGGAATGAGCTGCCAGAGGAAGTGGTGGAGGCTGGTACAATTACAACATTTAAAAGGCATCTGGATGGGTATATGAATAGGAAGGGTTTAGAGGGATATGGGCCAAGTGCTGGCAGCTGGGATTAGATTGGGTTGGGATATCTAGTTGGCATGGACGAGTTGCACCTAAGGGTCTGTTTCCGTGCTGTGCGTCTCTATGACTTTATGACTGCAACGCCTTGCCTAGAATAATCAGGGACCAATAAATGAAAGTTTGTTTCCCAATGTCCTATTAGGACCTGGTCCTCAATGGATTTTGTTGGGAAACACATCAGCCAGATTGTGTACAGCAAGCTGCTACAATTAGCAATGCGGTAATGATCCGATCATATAGCTGCTGATGTTGGGTGAGTCCTAAAGTCATACAGCACAGAAACAGGCCCTTTGGCCTAACTCATCCATGCTGACTATGTTTCCTAAATTGAATGAGTCCCATTTGCCTGCATTTGGCCCACATCCCCTAAACCTTTCCTATCCATGTACCTGTCCAAATGTCTTATAAATGTTGGAATTCTATCCACCTCTACCACTTCCTTTGACAGCTCCTTCCATATACGCACCAACCTTTGTGTGAAAAGGTTGCCCCTTAGGTCCCTTATGAATCTTTCCCCTCTCACCTTAAATCAATGCCCTCTAGTGTTGGTCTGCCCACCCTGGGAAAAAGACTTTGGCATCATGAATGTTGGACAGAATTCTAGTCAGAACTCCTTGCTCTTTTTAAGAATGTTTTCTGCGCACTTGAGAGGGCAGATAGAATTTCACTTCATTGCCTCACCTGGAACATTTACCTAAAAAAACTCACGCTTGCCATGGAGAGAACGTAACAAAGGTACACTAGGTTGGTTCGTAGGAAAAAGATATTGCCATATGAAGAAAGATTTTGATGACGAGGACTATATTTCTTGAAATTTAAAAGAATGAGAAATATTTCAAATTCTTCAGGGCCTGACAGGTTGGAAACAAACATATGTTTCTCTCTATCTGAGAACTGTAGGACAAGAGCAGCACAGACTTAGGAAAAGGATTTATTCACTCAGGCACTTATTGAGGAAGACTTACTTTAATTAAATGTTGGGCAATTTTTTGAAATTCCCAGTCATTGAGTATATTCAAAACAATCATCAGTAGATGTTTGGATATTAAGGGATTCGAGGATGATGGAGTTGAGGTCAAGGATCGGTCATGGTCCACAAACTGCAGCCCAGTTTCAAGGGACCAAGTTGCTCTTTCTCATTTCTTATGTTCTGAAAGCCTGTTCACTACTCTCTCAGTCCTGGAGTGTTGCCATGAAGTTTTGCCTTAGTCAGAGGATTATGAACTTTGAACCTTTTGACTGGTAATGACAACGAGTGCTTCATGCTAGTTTACAACTGACATGTGTATCATAGACTTGAAAAGTTTTGTTCTGTCCTTTTTCTAATTGAATTGGTTTGCATGTTGAAGCAAAAGGTTACCTGTCACAACCCTAGAAGGTTGTGAAAATAATTTGTATTACCGAATGGAATAATGGAACCAATTTTTAGACATTTTGAACATATGTATAGACACTTTGAAACATCTATTTGCATGGTTTTCATATCACATAAGCTGCAAAAGAATGTTCCATGTACAAACATTTGGAAGAGATTTATTAGGAAGTCTCTCCACTAAATATCCCTTCAGAATATTCCTTCGAACACGGGACAGATTTGATTTGTGAGACTGTTACTTAGATAAATAGCTACTGGACCTCAGTAAAGGTGTCATTTAGCTTGGTTCTGCTGTAAATGTTGCAGTGAGTAGATTTATGACAGAGGTAGCAACGTGCTAAGTACCTTAAATAGATTCCTACTTGATAGCAACCTGTTGCTAGGAGAAGGAAAATGCACATTGGGTCTATTAGATTCCAGGAATTATGAACTCATCTGATCACAATGTTTGAATAGAACAGAGATATCAAGCTTCTGGTGCAAAAAATGCTTGTGTTGTATTTAAGGAGGCTGGGCCTCCAAAAATGGAGGAGCAAGCTCCCAACCTCTATTTCTAACCATCCAGACATCTGTTAAATACTGCACCACAGCCAAAAAAAAATGCTTCCCCTCCCACAGTTCCATGACAGCAGTCAATCACAAACACAGAGAATTGGACCTTACTCAGCGTTGAACAGAAATGTGAAGGGCTGGCAGCAGGAAGAGGAGTGAGGGTTTAGCTGGACTGAAAAAGGGTGACTGGTGAAAACGGGCTAGGAAATTGAAGTTAGAGGTGGCGTGAAGGTCGAGACATGGAGAAGGTGGCATGAGATTATGGGCTAGAGGAGAGAAGGAGACTGGAGAATAAGTAAACTGTACCTGAGCTTTCTATCAGAGGAGAGAGGGAACCTAGGGAAAGAGTTTGGGGGAAGGACTGGAGCCAAGGCAGGGAGAACAAGGGCAACTTTGATCAGATGGGCCGATGGGCCAAGGAGTAGCAGATGGAGTTTAATTCAGATAAACATGAGGTGCTGTATTTTGGAAAGGCAAATCAGGGTAGGACTTATACATATAATGATAATGACCTGAAAGTGTTGCTGAACAAAAAGAGCCCTTGGAGTGCAGGTTCATAGTTCATTGGAAGGGAGTCCCAAGGAGACGGGGTAGTGAAGAAAGTGTTTGGCATGCTTGCCTTTAGTGGTCAGTGGATTGAGTATAGGAGTTGGGAGGTCATGTTGCAGTTGTACAAAACATAGGTTAGGTCACTTTTGAAACACTGCATCCAATTTTGGTCTCCCTGTTATAGGAAGGATGTTGTGAAATTTAAAAGGGTTCTGAAAAGATTTACAAGGATGTTGCCAGGGTTGGAGGAATTGAGCTAAAGGGAGAAGCTGAATAGGCTGGGGCTGTTTTCCCTGGAGCATCGGAGGCTGGGGGATGACCTTATAGAGGTTTATAAAATCATGAGGAGCATGGATAGGGTAAATAGACAAAGTCTTTTCCCTGGGGTGGGGGAGTTTAAAACTCAAGGGCATAGGTTTAAGGTGAAAGAGGAAAGATTTAAAAAGGAACCTGAGGGGTAACTTCTTCACGCAGAGCATGGTGCATATATGGAATGAGCTGACAGAGGAAGTGGTGGAGGCTGGTAAAATTACAACATTTAAAAGGCATCTGGATGGGTTTATGAATAGAAAGGTTTTGAGGGATATGGGCCAAGTCTAAAACTCAAGGGCATAGGTTTAAGGTGAAAGAGGAAAGATTTAAAAGGAACCTGAGGGGTAACTTCTTCACGCAGAGCATGGTGCATATATGGAATGAGCTGACAGAGGAAGTGGTGGAGGCTGGTAAAATTACAACATTTAAAAGGCATCTGGATGGGTTTATGAATAGAAAGGTTTTGAGGGATATGGGCCAAATCCTGGCAAATAGGACCAAATTAATTTAGGATATCTAGTTCGCATGGATGAGTTGGACTGAAGAGGCTGTTTCCCTACTGTACAACTCTATGACTGACAATATAACTGAAGAATGGGTTGGACATGAAGCCTAGCATTTACAGCAAAGCCAGCAGCAGTAGCAGAAGAACAGCATTCAAACATTTGGAACAATGTATCAGGGCCCAAGGAAACTCACTGTAGATGTGGAATTGCAAGTTCTTTATGTCAGAAGCTCCAACACGAAAGACAGAGAGGAGCTGTTCCATTCCCTGGGTTCCTTTCTTCAGAGAATACATCCCAGAATCAGTTGCTGGCTGATAACCTAGTCTAGGTTGTCAGCTCCTCACTGGGCTCATGCTGAGTTTTTATCCAAAGGTTCAGCTTTCATTTTCAGTAAGGGGACGAACTGAAGTATAGGGTTTAACAGGAAGATTGGCTATCCTGGTCCAAATGAAATGATTGATTTTCTAAATGGTCTTTGAAAAAAAAAAGGAGTGAACTTGCTATTAATCTCAGGGCATATCAATTTGCTTTACAGCCAAAGAGGTGCTTTTTGCAACATATTGTCGGTGTCCGAATGTAGAAAATCTGTCAGTTAGTTTGTGCACAGCTAGTTCTTATGAAAAACAAAGACCTGATTTTTGTTTTAGTTGGTGCTAGTTGAAATATTAATTTTGGCCAGTACAGTAGGGAAAATGTCCCTTGTTCTTCTTCTGTCTGAGAAGGGAAGCAATCCTTGGTACGAAGGTTTACCTGAAGAATAACATTTTCAACAATCGCCCATTGCTGCTCGAGAAACTAAACTGGATAAAGAGCTGAAGTATCTGGAGTGGGACTGAACTCACAACATGCTGAAGAGATTTCACCACTGGATTGCCAGATGAGTCAAGTTGTCATTTTAGCAGGTTTGACAGGCTGATTTTTCCCACTTTTTGGTAAAAGTTGATGGCATCCAGTCTGCCATGGCTCATGAAAGATTTACGGGGATATGGACCAAAAGCAAGCAAATGGCATTAGGTTGATTCCTGAGTTGAAGGGGATTGGCTTATGAGGAGAGACTGAGTAGATTGGGATTATATTCATTGGAATTCAGAAGAAATGAGGGGGGATCTTACAGAAACATATAAAATTATGAAGGGAATAGATAAGCTCGATGTAGAGAGGATGTTTCCATTGGCAGTTGAAACTAGGACAAGAGGGCACAGCCTCAAATTTGGGGGGAGCAGATTTAGGACTGAATTGCAAAGGAATGTGAATCTATGGAATTCCCTGCCCAGTGAAGTAATTGACATTACTTCAATAAATGTTTTTAAAGCTATTTAAAAATGTTCTGTTGCCTGGTATGGAGGGAAGGTCTTATGAGGAAAGGCTGAGAGACTTGAGGCTGTTAGAGAGAAGAAGGTTGAGAAGTGACTTAATTAAGACATGTAAGATAATCAGATGCCTAGATTGGGTGGAGAGTGAGAGCCTTTTTCCTTGGATGGTGATGGCTAGCATGAGGGGACATAGCTTTAAATTGAGGGATGATCGATAATGGACAGATGTCAGAGGTAATTTCTTTACTCAGAGAGTGGTAGAAGCGTCGAACGGCCTGCCTGCAACAGAAGCAGACTCACCAACTTTAAGGTCATTTGAATGGTCATTGGATAAACATATGGATGAAAATAGAATGGTGTAGGTTAGATGGGCTTCAGATTGGTTTCACAGGTCGGCGCAACATTGAGGGCCAAAGGGCCTGTACTGCGCTGTAATGTTCTATGTTTTATGTTCCAAGATAGATTTTCTTTGAACAATGAAGGAATGAAGGATTGCGGTGAGACGGTGGGTAAGTGGAGCTGAGGCCACAAAAAGATCAGCCATGATCTTATTGAATGAGGGAGCAGGCTTGAAGGGCCAGATGGTCTACTCCTGCTCCTTGTTCTTATGGTCAGTTTAGGAATCCTAGTTGGCAGGGACAAATTAGGCCAAAGGGTCTGTTTCTGTGCTGTATGACTCGATGACACTATAATGTTCTACTCTTCATCTCATGAAGTATGCAACCAGCCTGTTTGTCTGTCTTGTGGAATCTTGCCACAGGAGAAGCAGAGGTACTTGCTGCTGCTGGGACTTTGTGAAGTTCTCACTGCTGGCACCATAGTTAAATGTCGATTGCGTACTTGTTCAGCTATATATCAGCCAGGAAATTCACAAAACGTTCACCAGATTGATTCCAGATTTGAAGGGTTTGACTTATGAAGAGAGATTGAGTAGCTTAGTCCCATACTCCCTCAAATTTAGAAGAAGGAGAGGAGATCAATCAAGATGCATATATAAGATGTTCAAGAGGATTGACAAAGTAGACATGGACAGAATATTTCCTCTTGTGGGGCCACCTAAAACGAGAGGTCACAGTTTTAGGAAAAGGGGTTGCAGAGTTAAAATATACAGGAGGAGAAATTACTTCTCTCAAGGGGTCGTGAATCCATGGATTTTACTACCCCAAAGTATGGCGGACACCAGGACACTAGAGTCACACAACACCGGGTTATAGTCCAACAGGTTTATTTGAAGCAACAAGCTTTCAGAGTGCTGCTCCTTCGTCAGGTGAAGTCACCTGATGAAGGAGCAGCACTCCAAAAGCTTGTGGTTTCAAATAAACCTGTTGGATGATAACCTAGTGTCATGTGACTTCTGACTAAATTTAAGGACATAGACAGATTTTTAATTAGTAATGTTTGGAAGGGTTATGGAGAGGAGGCAGGAAGGTGGAGTTGAGGCCAAGATGAGATCAGCTTTGATTGTATTGAGAAGTGCAGCATACTCGAGGGGCTAAACTGCTTACCTCTGCTCCTATTTCTTATGTTCTTATATTCTTCACACAGTGGTCTTGCACCAATGTTCCTAAGGAAATGACCCTGAAAGGCAAGTTTATTCCTTCGTTCACTGACTGGGGCTCAGGGGTGATGATAGATGGAATGTTGGAGAGGAGGGCTGTATTATATCCTGCTGACTGCTGAATGAGTTCACACCATCAGATACAGCCAGTTTAAAGTGAGTGTTGATAGGACCACCTGACTGACACTGGCCAGCCTCCTGGAGTGGAATCGGATTCCTGAAGAAGGGCTTATGCCCGAAACATCGATTCTCCTGCTCCTTGGATGCTGCCTGACCTGCCGCGCTTTTCCAGCAACACATTTTTCAGCTCTGATCTCCAGCATCTGCAGTCCTCACTTTCTCATAAGTACATGAATGAGGAAGGTTTATAAAGGAAATGAGTCAGGAGCAGACTGGTGCGACTAGTTTAGTTTGGAATTATGTTCAGCATGGACTGATTTGATCAAAGGGTCTGTTCCTGCACTGTATGACTCCGTGCCTTATGAAGGGTGGAAGAGGGCAGTGTCCATGGAGTAAGCAGGGACATTGTGATGAAGACAGAGTTGGATGAAGACCCAAAGAAGCAAGCAGTGAGCTGTGGTGAGATAAATGCTCTCACTTTCCTGTTGTGAATTGGCATTATATAGTTTTTTGGGAAAGGAGATTTGGAAGCTGCATAGAGATGTGGCAAGTTGGACTGAAATGCAATTCTGTGGAAATAAAGTAATTGCCCTTCATTAGTGAAATTCTCAAGTCACTGTTTAAATCTTAAGGGGGACATCAGAAATCATTTCTTGATGTTGTAATTCTGATTTGTCATTTCTTGCCATTACCCACTCTGCTCAACAAAGCAGATAATTCTACTCTGTGCTTACCATCAGTTTTGACAAGCATCTCATTCCTCCAGGTATTCATTTGTTCTAAATGTTTGTAATGGTATAAGATGAATTGAATGCCTTAATGTACTATAAATTGTGTATACTTTGTGTACATTAAATTTGTGTAATTGTGTAATTCAATGTTAGATTGTCCATGTGTCTGATAGTTCATTAGTTCCAAATGTAAATTAGCTAAGAAAGATTTGAATCCCACAATAGAGTGAATTATAAAGGCATTGTATAGAGTTTCAGTGCAGGTTAGGTGGATGGGCTAAGTTGCCCATAGTATCCAAGGATGTGCAGGGTAGGTAGGTTAGCCATGGGAAATACAGGGTTTCAGGGATAGATTACAGGCTTGGGTCTGGATGGGAAGCTCTTCAGATGGTTGGTGTGGACTCGATGGGCCAAATGACCTACTTCCACACTGTAAAGATTCTATGATTCCTAGACATTATAAAGTTAGAGACCATCCCTACATGAGTGAACTAGGTGGCACAGTGGCTCAGTGGTTAGCACTGCTGCCTCACAGGGATCCAGGCTCAATTCCAGCCTTAGGTGACTGTTGTGTGGAGTTTGATCATTAGGCGTGGGTTTCCTCTGGGTGCTCGGTTTCCTCCCACAATCCAAAGATGTGCAGGTTAGGTGAATTGGCCATTTTAAATTGCATTCGGTTAGATGCATTAGTCAGATGGAAATGGGTCTGAGTGGATTACTCTTCGGAGGGTCGGTGTGGACTTGTTGGGCCAAATGGCCTGTTTCCACACTGTAGGGAATCTAATCAATAAACTTCATGAATGTGGCTATTTACAAGGTATGGGAAGAGTGAACACATTTCTGCAACCTTACAAATAGATCTCAGTTCTTTGTGATCTTAAGTTCACTATGAGTTAGCTCATTTCATATATACTCAGAAGGATATAATTAACCTTTACTGCACTGATTTGGAAACATAAATAATGAGAAAGGTGATTTCATAATGTAAGGCCTTCCAGAATAGATTGAGTAAATGTCGGTTGGGTATAGTAACTCAATAGGCTCTCTCCTTGAAATGAATTTCAGAGCGAGAGAGACAGATGGAAGTAGAAAGCTCAACAAATAATTAATGTACTGAAAGGCAAAGGTGTACTCAGTAGTTTGAAGAATTGTACTGATTCAGAAGGGATCTTGTTGCATCTACATAATTATTACGCCTTATGACTCAGTGATGTACAACCTGACAAATGGGAATAACAAGAAGATAGCATTGGGGAGACAGAGAGAATGTTCGTGAGAGTTTAGTAAACTTGTAAATCTGGGTCAGCCAGCTGCATAAATCCATTGTAATATTTTTTAAAATTCCACCACGGTGTTAACAAATCCAATAACTAAATCATTCAGTTTAAAAATTAAGTACAGTTATTTTATGTCAGCCCATTTTCCAGATAAAAACATTTGAACCTGCTTCAGTAGATCTGTCATAAACGAAGATCTAGCAATTTGCAAAAAGCAGAAGTAATTGTTCTCTAATCTCTCAGAGAAGCCATCTCTGAAACCTTTGACCTCCACTTCTTTAACCTTGCAGCTTGTTTCCCAGAAGACATTCAGCATTAATTAGGCGGATTACGAGAATATCTGCATGAGTTATGATAGGAATTGCTCAGCAGACGCGTGTGGAAAGCCCACATGCTGGATTTGTGAGCAACAGGTTACTGTGATAAAAGAACATGATACTTGAAAACATCATAAAGCAAGACATGGAAAGAAACATGATAATTGCAGAGGAAAATCACATACAAATAAATTTTCTAAATGAGCACTGTCACTTCAAAAGCTGCATTAAATATTTGCTAATTTCTGCCATGCAAGTGATGCAACTGATCTAATTGTTCTTGAAACTGTTCATTCACATGCCATCTACCTGAATTCAAGTCATTGCCTTATGGTCCACTGATACTTCATCCTGAGACATTTTTCTGCCTGTGTTTGCAGTATGGTTTGCCTATTGCTTTCCACTCCTAGGGGTGGGGCTCTGGAGATAGGTCCCAAGTCTCCTTGCATGGAGCAGGAATTAAAAGTGAGCTGCTGGTATTATTCTGAAACATATGCTAGCCATCTAACCAACTAAATTTGGGGCGCACGGTGGCTCAGTGGTTAGCACTGCTGCTTCATAGCGTCAGTGATCCAGGTTTGATTTCAGCCTCAGGCGACTGTCTGTGTGGAGTTTGCACACTCCTTTTGTTTGCGTGCGTTTCGTCTGGGTGCTCTAGTTTCCTCCCACAGTCCAAAGATGTGCAGGTTAGGTGGATTGGCCAGTCTCAGACATCAAAAACTCTTATCTCTCCACCCTTCAGGCTCTCTGCCTTTATTCTTGATGAAGGGCTTTTGCCCGAAACGTCGATTTTACTGCTCCTTGGATGCTGCCTGAATTGCTGTGCTCTTCCAGCACCACTAATCCAGAAGCTAAAAGGTTAGTCATGCACAATGCAGGGTTACAGGGATAGGATAGGGAGTCGGTCTGGGTGGGACGCTCTTTGGAGGGTCGGTGCAGACTCAATAGGATGAATGGCCTCCTCCCATGCTGTAGGGCATGTATAAGTTTACTGGACCCTCTGATAATCATCAAAACCAATTTCCGAGTGAGAGGTTTTCAAAAGCCTCCCTCAAAATGCACACCAAAGTAAAAGTGTATGCAAATATAATCCCATGCTGAAATTGAGTTTCATTGGGCCTTATTGTAAAAATCATGGCAAACCATTGGGCCTGTTCCCACGGACTCCTTGAACGTCAGGGACCAACTTTACATGGAAGAGGGCAGAATGAAATGTAGAATGAGGGGTTCTGGAAGGACCGAATGCTGTCAAGCTATGAGTGGGCTGTTTTCCCACGTTTTTTTTTAGCAATTTAACAGGTGCCTTTAAAGATCTCTGAGACTACAGAGGAATTGGAAAATCCAGCCAGAACTTGCATAACAATTTTGGAGTCACAGAGTTAAACAACATGGAAACAGACCCTTCGGTTCAAAACCTCCAAGGCCCGACCAGCTATCCTAAATTAATCTAGCCCCATTTGCCAGCATTTGGCTCATTTGTGTAAATCCTTCCTAGTCATATACCCATCCAGATGCCTTTTAAATGTTGGAATTGTACCAATCTTCACCACCTTCTGTGTGAAAAAGTTGCCTGTTGGGTTCCTTTTAAATCTTTCCTCTTTCTCCTTAAACTTATGCCCTCTGGTTTTAGACTCGTCTAAGAACTTGGCTATTCACCCTATCCATGCCCTTAATGATTTTATAAACCGCTATAACGTCATCCCTCAGCCTTCAACACTCCAGGAAAAATGGCCTCAGTTTATTCAGCCTCTCCCTATAGCTCAATCCTTCCAATCCCAGCAACATCCTTGTAAATATTTTCTGAACCCTCTCAAGTTCAACATCTTTCCTTTGGCAGAATTGATCGGAATTGAAAGCAGTATTCCAAAAGTGTCCTAACCAATGACCTGTACAACTACAACATGACCTCCCAACTCCTATACTCAATACACTGACCAATAAAGGAGAAAGTGAGGACTGCAGATGCTGGAGATCAGAGCTGAAAATGTGTTGCTGGAAAAGCGCAGCAGGTCAGGCAGCATCCAAGGAGCAGGAGAATTGACGTTTCGGGCATGAGCCCTTCTTCAGGAATTCCAGCAACACATTTTCAGCATTGACCAATAAAGGCAATTTACCAAATGCTTTCTTCACAACCCTAACTACCTGTGACTCCACCTTGAAAGCACTATGCTCCTGCACCCCAAGGTCTCTTTGTTCAGCAACACACCCCAGGACCCTACCACTGTTCTGTCGGTTTTTATGTATGTTACAATGGATTGCTGAAGCGTAAGCACTTAGCTATTTTGCAAATATTGAGCTAATCAAATGCTGATTTCAAATAGTTGTTGGGGGGGATTGATGAGATGGCACAAATGCTCATCAATTTCTATTGTCTATCCAATTTACATTTGTTGAAGATTTAAAAGGGACCTAAGAGGCAACATTTTTCAGGCAGAAGGTAGTGCATGTGTGGATAAAGCAGCCACAGGAAGTGGTGGAGGACAGTACAATTACAACATATTTTAGATTAGATTACATACAGTGTGGAAACAGGCCCTTCGGCCCAACTAGTCCACACTGACCCTCCAAAGAGTAACCCACCCATACCCATTTCCCTCTGAATGATGCACCTAACACTATGGGCAATTTAGCATGGCCAATTCACCTGACCTGCACATCTTTGGATTGTGGGAGGAAACCAGACCAAACCCACACAGACACAGGGAGAATATGCAAACTCCACACAGATAGTCGCCTGAGGCTGGAATCGAACAAAGGATCCTGGTGCTGTGAGGCAGCAGAATTAACCACTGAGCCACTATGTTGCCCCAAAAGGGCATCTGAATGGATACATGAGTAGGAAGGGTTTAGAAAGATATGAGCCAATTGCTGGCAAATGGGACTAGATTAATATAGGATATCTGGTCGGCGTGGATGAGTTGGACCGAAGGGTCTGTTTCTGTGCTGTATATCTCTATGGCTCTATGAATGTATCCTATGCCAATTTCCAAGATGTAAGATCAGGTCCACCATGAAGAATGACCTTGACATTCTTATACTAGAAAGTGCTGGTTCTCTCAAAGTAAGCTGAGATTCTGTGACTTCATTTGTCAAGAAGCAATTACTTCTTGGTCTTATTGATATGCTTGAAGACGGCAGGAGAAATCCTTTCCAGATCTACATTTCAGAATCCGTTTGAGTGGCACAGCCATTTCTTTTAAGTAATCAACACAGCTCCATGTTTTAAAAATAAATTTAAAAATGTAAAGGAATCTCATTAAGGTTGCTTATCCTTGTCAGAAAGTGTGATTTATCTAAAGTGGTGTAGAATTACACTTTGATATGTTTCATAATGCTTGGAAATACCACTTGAAAGTGTAGGAGTTCCCAAAAGTGAATTTTTATTGCTCTCCCAAGTGTTCTAAGTTGACTTATAAACTGTTGATTGTAGACAACAATGCTGGGTCTGATATAAAAATGGCTTTTATCTCAATCAAACTATCTGTGGTATCCCTTTTTCTAATCAGGTAGATCAAGCACGTAGATGTAGGAGAACCTCAGAATTGCAAAATTGCACTATCACAAAATTATCAGGTACCCTGATAATTACAGCAAACCTTTTGTTAACCAACACCTATGGGACCAGGAGTGTGCTGGTTGAACAAATATTCTGGGGAGAAAGTGAGGTCTGCAGATGCTGGAGATCAGAGCTGGAAATGTGTTGCTGGAAAAGCGCAGCAGGTCAGGCAGCTTCCAGGGAACAGGAGAATCGACGTTTCGGGCATAAGCCCTTCTTCAGGAACAGATATTCTGGTTGATTAAGAGATCCACATAATGTAATAACACACACTAAATAATAGAAATGTAATGCAGGGGCATACACATCACTGTTATAATTTATTTACAGCTTACATCACTAAAATAATAATGCAACTGTGCCTTAAATAAAACTTGTCGTCATAGAGCCTTCTCATCGACACCCTCAACTGACTACTTGGACATTGCAGAGATCGTCATAATATATTAAACTTTTGGTATTTGAGGAATATAATTTTTGCCAGTTTATCCATTGTGCTGGTTCATAAAATGCCAGTAAACACAAAGTTTGCTGCATTACAGACTCCGAGCATGCAAAAGCAAAGCCCACAGGTAAACAATGATTACCATTATTGATGATGTGAGTTATGGCTCACAGCTCTGTCTATGGAGTGACACAGAGAGAAGACATGAGCTGAAACCCAAATGAGGTGCATTAGCTTCTCCTGTTCAGAGATTCTTACAGCAACTCAATCACAATTATAGGCAAAGCTATTGCTAGGAAGGCAGCTGACTAACTTAAAAGTTTGACCGATGTTAACATAGTCAACATAAACATTCCACAGGCCAGAGGAGTCCTCTTGATTATCTCATTAAACATCACTTTAATTTTACTCCCTTCACCACGAGTACCTCTCTTCACCATGGGAGGATACTATCTACAAGACATACTGCAGCAACTCACCAGAGTTTTTTTGGCAGCACTTTCCAAACTGGTGACCTCATCTACTGCTTTCGTTTTATCTTCCTTGCTTGTTATTTACAAAGAATTGTAATAAAGTTGTCAGAACTGATTTCTATTTTGTGAAGCTATGCTCCCTGTGCTTGATTATATTATGTATTTTTAAATGTTTTGCTATTACATCTTTTATAACACACTGACATTTTCCCAGCAACAGATGTTAAGCTAACTGATGGATAGTTACCTGTTTTTGTCTCCATCCGTTTTTACATAAAGGTATTACGCTGGCAGATTTCCAATACTCTGGCACTTTTCCAGAATCAAAGGCCTCTTCGAAGATAACTGCCAGTGCACCCATTATATCCATATTTACTTCCGTTAATATCCTAGGATGTATTCCATTAGGATGAAGGGACCTATTGGTCTTCAGACAAAGTAATTACCAAGTACTTTTTCTCTATTATATTCATTTCCTCTCCTTTTATTTGGCCCTTGATTGCTGAGTAATTTTGGAATACTACTACAGTCTTCTGCTGTGAAGATGGATGAAAAGTATTTATTTGATTCTTCTGCCATTTTGTGGTTCCTCACTATTGTTTCCCCAGTCTTCTCCTTTTGGGGTCCATGTTAATGTTGGCCTCTCTCTTTCTTTTCATGTATTAAAGAAACTTTTGCTTTCTGTCTTGATTTTACCTTACCCTCAAAGTTTATCTTTTTTTTGTACTTTTTCGTTAGTTTCTGCTTTCCCAATCCTTTAGCTTACCACTAATCTCTGCTATATTGTATGCTTTTTCTTTCATTGGAAAAAACTGGATGCTATCCTTAACTTCCCTGGTTAACCATGGTTGCTTTATCCCCTTCATAGGATCATTTTTCCTCACTGAGATATATCTTTGCCTTGAGCCTCACGTGTGAATTATAACCTGGATCATAGCAAATGCATTCAAATTGATAGATTGAGACACTTAAAATGAAATGGATCCAAAAAGCAAGACTCAAATATATTAGAGAACAATGAGAACAAGATTTTGACTGTCATTTGTCTATCTCATAATATCTAAAAAGACGATAGATAAGCAGGAGGCAAGCAAGCCAGGCAGCATCAGGAGGTGGACAAGTTGACATTTCGGGTGTAACCCTTGAGTTCTTAGCACAACCTTTTAAAGGCCACTTTAACTGTAGTTCATATTCAATCTTGAATATCAAGAATGAATTAACACAGGTCTGAGTGACAAGTTCTTAATTCTGCTCAATTCTTTTTAAATAAAACCTGATCATAACTAATTTGAACCCATTAAGAGATCAAAAAGACTCTGGGATACTACGGCTTTCCCTGCTAATTCTGTGTACCACCCACCAAAGACACTTTTGGCCTTTCATTCTAAACATAAATTCTTAACTTTGGTGCAATCCTCAAATCCTTTTGGTAAATGAAGTAAATGATCAGAAATCCAAAAATGGACTAATGCCACTCTCACGCTCACATACCTTTCCACAAACATTTTCAGTGTAGCCAAATGTTTAATTTGTGTATTGGTTACCCGCCTCCAGAAAACAAATGAATTTGTTTCCTAGCTACCAGATATGAAGCCAACAGAATATGCACCCTGCTTATCGAAAGACATGGAAAAATAATGAACATGCTTCCTCTATTGGGTGAGAAGCTGAAATTATACTGTCATCTGTCTACTTTTCACAGGGCCAGGGATGATATTCTTTGCAGGAATTTCATTTATCTGTACTGACTGGATCCATTTTGTGTTTTTAACTTTTCTTCTGTTGTGGGTTCATAGTAATCACATGGCAGCTTTTGCCTTTGACTTGAAGTAGAAGTCAATCAAAATTCTAACACTTTGTCAGGAGGCAGGATTCATTTTGGAAAGAAGATGCAAGTGCCATCTCCTTTTTACATGGGACAACTATTGACATGGTCAATGTAAGGAGAGGCAGAAAAGTTGAAACTTACTGTATAATCTCAGGATATGTGAAACTATAGCCTGATGAGCTTTTATCCAGTCGGCAGACAGTCAGCCTAGAAACACTCAATATATTCTCATTTGTTGACTGCAGGATCTCAGTGAATCAATACAGGCGACAGAAAATGGAAGCAATTGCACACTGCACAGCAGATGTATCGATTCCTTAACACACAAAAAAAAATCATAGTGATTGTTGAATAGACATTACTTTGCTACAATCTCTCTTCATAACTTGACCCTTGGGGAGTTAACTAAAATCTAAATGTGTGCTGGTAATTCCTTATAGCTAATATCATATCGAGATAATACTCTTCTCAAGTTGCGACACAATTTGTTCAGAGACTCATTGACATTTACACCACAAAAGGTGATCATTTAGCCCATGCTGGTCAACAAAGATCGAACTACACTAATCCCATTTTATACTTCTTGGCCCATGGCTCTGGAGATAGCACAAGGTGAGTGCGTATTCAGATAGTGCTTAAATGTTCTGACTCAACTATCCTTTCGTGTAGTGAGTTGCATACTCTCAGATCCTGAGTGAAAATATTTATCCTCATTTCCCGTCTTAACCTTCTGCCTCTTGCCTTAAATCTATGCCCCAAGTTACTGACGCTTCTACTAATGGTAAAAGCACCTTCCAATCCACCCAATATATATTTTTTTAGATTAGATTACTTACAGTGTGGAAACAGGCCCTTCGACCCAAGTCCACACCGACCCTCTGAAGAGCAACCCACCCAGACCCATTCTCCTTCATTTACCCCTTCACCTAACATTACGGGCAATTTAGCATGGCCAATTCACCTAACCTGCACATCTTTGGACTGTGGGAGGAAACTAGAGTACCCGAAGGAAACCCACGCAGACACAGGGAGAATGTGCAAACTCCACACAGACAGTTGCCCAAGGTGGAAATTGAGCCTGGGTCTCTGGCACTGTGAGGCAGCAGTGCTAACCATTGTGCCACTGTGCCTCATTAGCTCATATACTTCCATTGGGGGCCCTCTCAATGTCTAGGAATACAGTCCCAGCCCATCCATCCTTTCCTCATTGGTCAGACCCTCCAACCCAGGCAGCATCATGGTAAATCTCATCCTGGTATGCTGTCCGGTGCAATCACATCCTTCCTATGATGTGGTTATAGAGTCATAGAGTCATACAGCAAGAAAACAGACCCTTTGGTCCTTAAGGTTTAGTTTTAATCTGCTGCTGTCGGAGTCTCAGTCGAGTTGAAAGCTGTAGTAAATATCTCCGAGCTGCTATTTTCTCTGAGCTTTTGCTTGGTATCTTTCCTCTGTCTCTGCTCCTGGACTGCATATGAGAAAATCTGATTTCTGATTTTTTTTTGCCAAGGGGTGCGTTTATGGGATATTACTATATTGGAACAATTAATTAGTAATTGTTACTGCATCTATTATTCTGCTAAGTTTTCGAACAGACTTAAGTTATTCTAAGTTCTTCTTTGTTTTCTTATATTTTAATTGTAGTGTTTGAATAAATTGTGTTTTGCTTAACATTGAGTAATTGGACCAATCAAATTGAACACAGCACCTCACACTTACCTTTAAAATAAGAACATTTAGATTAGATTAGATTCCATACAGTGTGGAAGCAGGCTCTTTGGCCCAACAAGTCCACACTGACCCTCCAAAGAGCAACTCACCCAAAACCATTCCTCTAACTGATATACCTAACACTACGGGCAATTTAGCATGGCCAATTCATCTTACCTGCACATCTTTGGACTGTGGAAAGAAACTGGAGCACCTAGGGAAACCCATGCAGACACAGGGAGAATGTGCAAACTCCACACAGACAGTTGCCTGAGGCAGGAATTGAACCCGGGTCCCTGGCGCTGTGAGGCAGCAGTGCTAACCACTGAGCCACCGTGCCACCCATATGTTAGGGTCTAGGATACCTTCTTAATATATTTTGAGGCGATCTGGTGTGGTCCACACCACAATCTTTCAAGAACCTTTCTCTTGCCTCAGCCATCGCCATTATGAAGGAGGAGCCCAGTGAAATCTGCAAACACTTTCAGCCAGATCAAGAACAAGATCAGAGCAGACAAAGGACAGCACTGGCAGTGATTGTGCTGGTGGAACACGTCCTAAAATTGCATCTGCCTGGAGCAAAAAAGACCCAGTTTGCTGTACGGGAAGTGTATAAGGGAAGTGACTGGCACTTCTCAGGAACAACAGAGGATGCAAGTGGTATCATTGAACAGTTCTATGCCTCTGTAAATTGGTAGAGGTTTATAAAATCATGAGGGGCATGGATAGGGTAAATAGATAAGGTCTTTTCCCTGGGTGGAGTAATCCAAAACTATAGGGCATATGTTTCGGGTGAGAGGGGAAAAATTTTAAAAGGGATCTAGGGGCAACATTTTCATACAGAGGGTGGTGCATGTATGGAATGAGCTGTCAGAGGAAGTGGTGGAGACTGGTACAATTACAACATTTAAAAGGCATCTGGATGGATATATGAATAGGAAGGGTTTAAAGAGATATAGGCCAAATGCTGGCAAATGGGACTAGATTAGATTAGGATATCTAGTCAGCACCGATGGGTTGGACAGAAGGGTCTGTTTCCGTGCTGAACATCTCTATGAGTCTGTGACTGCACATCCACTGCTTTCCAAGTGCTGCAACTAATTCTAGAAATATTCATCAACCATCGAGAGTTCAGCAGTTGGTGGGTTACCATGCCCAGCCCTTCATACAGGTATCTTGCATGACACATTCATCCAGCCCACTGTTTCTTCAGGATTTGAGTCATCATGTCAAGCCTGATGGCTATGAAAGTTATCCACTTAAAAGCCAACCTCAAAACTCCACTCCATATCTGAGACACATGCGACCAGAATGGGGAAAAATGTGTGCCAAATGTTACCACACAGAGTATGAATGTTACCACACAGAGTATGAAATAAACCACTGACATGCTCAAAGAACAACCCAGTGTAGAGCATTCAGGAAGACTTCTACAAGTCTCAGCCTCTGTTATTTTATACACACATTGGATCCTGTATATTTTTTAAAGCAGGTTTTTCAATTTGTCCTGCAGCTTGTAGACCTGCACCACTTGGTTTCTCTGTATCCATAGCCCATTTGAAATAGTCTACTTTGCCTCTCATTCTTCTCGCCAAACTGCATTAAATAACACTTCTCCTTGTTAAATGACTTAAGCCAAAAACACTTGGTAAATATGCAATTCTTTTTATTTTGCTATGTTGAGGTTTAATCATCAGTTTTAAACTACTGCTTTTTAAATGAGTACCTGACTTATTCTGAAAATAAACACTAAAGGAATTGCAATAAAATGCCTCTGGATATTCATCGAAGCATTTGCTGCCAGAAAGCTTTCATATTGCCATAAATTCAGAACTGAGAAACAACAATACAAGTGTACAAAGTACATCCAGTGAGACAAGCCTGGAGATTGCTGTGAGCAATGTTATTGTATGAACATTTAACTGTCAAATTCCTCCCTTCACTTTATCTTAATGGAGGTATGAACTTATCTCAGATAAATAAATCACTTTGCCAAAAACCAGAGACTTAAAGGGGATTTTTGTTTCGCAGAGTACAGAGAGACAGACACCAAAATTGGTGGTGGAGTCGACAATGAAGAAGGTTATCTAAGATTACAAAGTGATTTTGAAAACTTCGGTCAATGGGCTGAGGAGTGGCAGATAAGAGTTTAATTTGGATAAATGTGAGGTATTGCATTTTGGTAAAACAAACTAGGGCAGGACTTATACAATTAATAGCAAGGCCCTGGGTAATGTTGTAGAACAGAGAGACCCAGGGGTTCAGGTACATAATTCTTTGAAATTTGCTTCACAGGTAGGGTAGCTAAGAAGGGTTTAGCACACTTGCCTTCACTGCTGAGACCTTTGAGCAAAGGAGTTAGGGTGTCATGTTGATGTTATACAGGATGTTGGTTAGGCCACTTTTGGAGGAGAAAGTGAGAGCTGCAGATGCTGGAGATCAGAGCTGAAAATGTGTTGCTGGAAAAGTGCAGCAGGTCAGGCAGCATCCAAGGAACAGGAGAATCGACGTTTCGGGCATAAGTCCTTCTTCAGGAAGGGCTTATGCCCGAAACGTTGATTCTCCTGTTCCTTGGATGCTGCCTGACCTGCTGCACTTTTCCAGCAACACATTTTCAGCTTAGGCCACTTTTGGAGTACTGTTTACAGTTCTGGTCACCCTTCTATAGGAAGGATATTATTAAATTGGAGAGTTCAGAAAAGATTTACCAGGATGTTGTCAAGAATGGAGGGTTGAAGTTATAAGGATGTGCTGGAGTGTAGGAGATTGAGGGGTGACCTTGTAGAGAGGTTTATAAAATCATGAGGGGCATAGATAAGGTGAATAGCAAGGGTCTGTTCGCGAGAGTGGGTGAGTTCAAAATTAGGGGGCATATTTTTCAGATGAGAGGAGAAAGTTTTAAAAAGGACATGAGTTGCAACTTTATTGTACAGTAGAGTGGTTGGCGTGTGGAATGACATGTCAAAGGATGTGGTAGATGCAGGTACAGTTACAACATTTAAAAGACATTTGGATAAGCTCATGAATAGGAAAAGTTTGGAGAGTTATGGGCCAAGCACAGACAGATGGGACTAGTTTAGTTTGGGATTATAGTCGCTTGGACTAGTTGGACCGAAGGGTCTATTTTTGTGCTGTATGACTCAGTTATTTTATAACAGTCTAGAAAGTTTCTGTCCAATTTTTGATTATGTTGCTAACATTTACTGGGAATGCCATCAAGGAAAATCTCCCTTTTTAGTATGAACTTTTCAAATAATTATGTAATAGCATCAGCAAGAGTAATTTCCAGGTTCCAAATTTAAAAGATGTCCTTACTTGAAGAATTGGGAGGAAATTGACTAAACAAGTGCCAATTATCAGAATGGTGTTGACTTACAGAATGGTTTACTTAATACAGAGAAGCAATATAGGAAATAGTCAGTAATTTGGGTCAATTAATTAAACAACTTTTCTAGTACAATCATCAACATCCCAGAGGTTATCATTGACCAGAAACTTAGCTGGACTCAACACATAAACATAGTGGCTACAAGAGCAGATCAGAGGCTAGGGATACTGCAGCAAATAACTCACCTCTTGGCTCCCCAAAGCCTATCCACCATCCATAAGACACAAGTTATGAGTGAGATGGAATATTCGCCACTTGCCTGGATGTTAGTAGATCCAACAACACTCAAGAAGTTTGACATCATCCAGGGCAAAGCAGCCCACTTGCTTGGCAACACATCCACAAGCATCCACACCCTCTACCACCGACGCTCAGTAGCAGCAGTGTGTACTATCTACAAGGTGTACTGCCCAGAAATTCACTTAGTTAGCATCTTCCAGACCCACAACTACTTCCATCTAGAAGGACAAGGGCAGCAGATACATGGGAACACCACCACCTTCAAGTTCCCACCATCCTGACTTGGAAATAGACTGCAGTCTTCACTGTCATTCATCCAAAATCCTGGAATTCCCTTCCTAAGGGCATTATCTTTGTACAGCACATGGATTGCAGCAGTTCAAGAAGGCAACTTACCATCACCTTCTCAAGGGCAACTAGGGATGGGCAATAAATGGTGACCAGTCAGTGATGTCCACATCCCATGAGCGAATAAAAAGAATTACGAAACTATTTTTAGATCCCAACAGAAGTACTAGTTTCATTAATCTAAATCATTCTGATTGCTCAGTTAGCAGAGATTTGCCAAGAAATCTTGAAACTTGGAACATAAAACAGAACTATAGAAATACAACAGATGTTAACTGGAATCACCTTTAACCTTTATCCATTAGTCAACACAAAATAGTTACAGTTTGGATCAGTTTACAATACCAGCATAAAATATGAAACTTGTTTGAGGTTTGTTATTTATAAAAAAATTCAACTAATTAATGAAATTATTTTATCTATGATTTATTTTTGTTGTATTCAGATATATAGTAGATAAACCAAGAAAGTGGAGACAAATGTACAAAATATATGAAAGATTGTCAGGAATAAGTAAGGATGTAGAATGGAGGTTAAAATCAGATCGATCATGATCTTATTGAATGGTAGAGCAGGCTCAAAGGGCCATCTGGCCTATTTTTGTTCCTTGTTTGTATGACAAATTATATTCTGACCTAAATATGCTGTGGCCTTTGAAAGACAAAGAGCAGGTCTTATGCTGTTGTGGTGCACGTTCAAGTCCATTGAATTTGGCAGGGCAGTATCGGTGATATCTCCCTGTATCTCACCACTTTAATGATCATTTTTGAGGCATAGCGATTATTACGTCATATCTGCATCCCATGGTGCCACATGCCATTCCCAGAAGGACGTGCTACTCACTGACAGACATCCATCATTTGATCAGCATTCTGCCATCTTCAAGAACCCACGGTGTACCTTGGGGAGCACTGGCACCTGCCCTGTGACTGAGTAAGTACTCCTTGTAATGGCACAGAAAGGCAGGCAGTCAGTATGCCACATAATGAACTGTGTCAACATTGGTAGCCTGACATAACTCTCTGACAGTTGAGAAGATGTAGGTGCCCGCAACTGAGAACTGCTGCACAGCATGGCCACCTGTTCTGGGTGTGTCACAATTGCCAGGCAGAGTGAGGCTGGCATGCTGTGGCATGATCATAACAGGTGACTCTGCACTGGTAGAGCAAGGCAGCAGTCTTGGTGGCAGCCTCATCACCCATAGACTGGGTGCCTCTCCTTGGGTGGCCACCATACCCAATGCAGCCATATACTGCTGTCAAGGTTAGAGTGGTGCTGGAAAAGCACAGCAGGTCAGGCAGCATCCGAGGAGCAGGAAAATCGATGTTTCGGGCAAAAGCCATTCCTGATGAAGGATTCCTCATTGGATGCTGCCTGACCTGCTGTGCTTTTCCAGCACCACACTAATCTTGACTCTAATCTCCAGCATCTGCAGTACTCACTTTTGCCTGGCCATTTAGTGCTGAATGTCAGTGAACTCTGCTTTGCAAGGGTGGGATGACAGGGTGCAATACCAGGACATTATATAGATGTCAGAGTGGAGATGGTGGCTTCCTGAAATTTGGGCGATAATGCCCGTGGTGAATGAATGCATATGGCTGGTATTTGTGTCTTGTGTTTTGGTCTAAGATTCAGCCATTGGACAACACAGATGTTGTTTGAAGCAAGCAGCTGGCTGAACCTGCCAGGTACCCGTTCTGACTTCCATGTTGAGTTTGCATGGCGCGCCAATTCATGGTAAGTTGGGCTGTTAATAAGCTACTTACCAAGGAATATGATGTGCCAATTAAAAACACCAAAATAGAGTCATACAGCACAGAAATAGGCCCTTCGGTCCAACTCGTCCATGCCAACCAAGTTTCCCAAACTAAACTAATCCCATTTGCTGCGTTTTCCTCCACATGTCACTCTTGGTGGGAATCTTGCTTGAGAAATGGGTGGAAGTTGTGACGAGATGATCTCAACATTGAGATAACAACCTCGACAGTACGGCCACACATCTCAGCATCGTCCACTGTGTTTAATTGCTGTTAAAATTCCACTCACAATGTCTAAATCTATTGCCCCATGTGAAAAACAAAAATTGATTTGGAATGTTTTCTGGACCTAAAGCACCAATTATCCTAGAATCCCAATAGTGCAGAAAGAGGCCATTCAGATCACCAAGTCTGCACAGATCTTCCAAAGAGGATCCCACTCCCTGACCCATTTAGCCTGTACACTATGAGTAATGTAGCATGGCTAATCAACCTAAGCTGCACATCTTTGGACTGTGGGAAGAAACTGGAGCACTCAGCAGACATCCACGCAGACGTGGGGAGAATTTGCAAACTCCACACAGACAGTCACCCAAGGGTAGAATTGAACCTGGGTCCCTGGTGCTGTGAGGCAACAGTGCTAACCACTGAGCCACCATGCTGCCCATAAATTAATCAATGAATGATAATATGATGAAACTTTACAGGAATATCCAGATACTAATACTGATAATTAATCTGTATTTTTAGTGTCCTACATTCCCTTTTGAAACTGATACTGGTTTTACTTTTAAGTCCATTATGCAGATCCTGCAGGCAGTTGGAAAAACTAATGGTACACACTCATCTTTATCACAAGAGGATTTGGACACTGAGACCCTTGTGAACCTTTGGAATTCTCTACTCCAGGAGTCTGTAGAAGCTCAGTCACAGAGTGTATGCAAAGAAGAGATAAACAGATTTCAAAATACCAATGATGTTAAGGGATATGTAAGGTGCTACATTTTGGAAAGGCAAATCAGAGCAGGATTCGTACACTTAATGGTAAGGTTCTGGGGAGTGTTGCTGAACAAAGAGACCTTGGAGTGCAGGTTCATAGTTCCTTGAAAGTGGAGTCGCAGGTGGATAGGATAGTGAAAAAGGCATTTGGTATGCTTTCCTTTATTGGATAGAGCATTGAGTAGAGGAGTTGGAAGGTCATGTTATGGTTGTACAGGACATTGATTAGGCCTCTTTTGGAATATTGTGTGCAATTCTGGTCTCCATCTTATTGGAAGGACGTTATGAAACTTGAAAGGGTTCAGAAAAGATTTACAAGGATGTTGCCAGGGTTGGAGGATTGAGCTACAGGGAGAGGTTGAACAGGCGGGGCCTGTTTTCCCTGGAATATCAAAGGCTGAGGGGTGACCTTATAGAGGTTTACAAAATCATGAGGTCCATGGATAGGGTAAGTAGACAAGATCTTTTCCCTGAGGTGGGGGAGTTCAGAACTATAGGGCATAGGTTTAGGATGAGAGGGGAAAGATATGAAAAGGACCTAAGGGGAACATTTTCACACAGATGGTGGTACGTGTAGGGAATGAGCTGCCAGAGGAAATGGTGGAGACTTGTACAATTATAACATTTAAAAGGTATCTGGATGCATGTATGAATAGGAAGGGTTTAGAGGGATATGGGCCAAGTGCTGGCAAATGGGACTAGATAATGTTAAGATATCTGGTTGGCATGGGTGAATTGGACTAAAGGGCCTGTTTCTTGCTGTACATCTCTATGACTCTAGGGCAAGTATGGAGCAAAAGGCATTGAAGTGAATGATCAGCCATAATTGCATTGAATTGCAAAGGTGGCTGGATAAGCTGAATTGCTTATATGTACTCTTATGTTCCTAAATTGAGCTAAACTCAATCTGTTCATTTTACTAATGATTTTGGTGAAAGCGCAACTACCTTTTGACATTGGCGACATGTTGCTCAGAAGTTGGTGATACATTAAAACTGACCAATGACATATTCCTGTCTCAAAGGGGGATCGCAAGCTCAGCCTTCTATTGTGGTTATGTAAAACTCACTTCTTACCTGTCAAAGACTGAAGCAAAATCTCTCAGTTATGCTTTGGTTAAGATTTGGTCAATACTAATCAGAGCTTTGAAGCCAGCACCAGTCAACTATTTCTCCATGATTAAAGCAGTTGACTGATTAGAGAGGCATTGCTTCCCTTCCGTCTTCCTATGTCTGTAGAGTTGAGTGTATTCTGGCCTGTCAGAATTTTTTACTATATTTGTTCTCCTGGATTAAGACCATAAGACAGAGAAGTGGAAGTAAGACCATTCCACACATTGAATGTTGGAGTGGACTCAATCATGACTGATGAACATTTTAATTCCACTTACCTGCACTCTCCCCATAGCCCTTAATTCCTTGCGAGATTATTTAAATTGACCCCTAATCCAACCCTGCACTTCCAAGAATTTAGAAATCTCATTCTTAACAATGGATTCTAGAATTTTACCTACAACTTTCATCTTTTGTCTTGATTCTTTCTTGAACGGAGGGTTACAACAGCGATTTTCCAATCATCTGGGACTTTCCCTGACTCCAGCGATTTTTGAAAGACTACACCAAACTCCTCCACTATTTCTTCAGTCACCTCTCTCAGAACTCTAGAATGTAGCCCATCCGGGCCTGGAGATTTATCAATTTTTAGAGCTTTTAGCTTTTCTAGCACTTTCTCTTGTAATGGCCACCATACTCAACTCTCTTTAATTGTTGGGATGTTACTCGTGTGAAGACTGGCACAAAGTATTTATTAAGTTCTTCAGCTATTTTCTTATCTCCCATTACTAGCCTTCCTGTATCAATTTGGAATGGCTCAATTTCTACTTTTGCCTCTTGTTTGTTTCTTATATATTGAAAGAAACTTTTACTATCATTTCTAATATTACTGGCTAGCTTACCTTCATATTTGATCCTCCCCTTCCTTATTTCTCTCTTTATTATCCTCTGTTTGTTTTTATCGTCTTCCCAGTCTTCTGATTTCCCAGTGCTCTAGGCCACTTTATAGGCTCTCTCTCTTTCTATGATACATTTCCTGACTTCCTTTGTCAGCCATGGCTGTTTAATTTCACTCCCTACCCCAACCAGATAATCTTTCTTCTCTTTGGAATGAACCTCTGCACTGTATCCTCAATTACACCCAGAATCTCCTGCCATTGTTGCTCTACTATCTTCCCCACTCGGCTCTGCTTCCAGTCGATTTTCATAAGTTCCTCTCTCATGCCCCTGTAATTATCTTTATTTAACTTAACACCATTACATCCGATTTTACCTTCTCTCTTTCAAACTGCAGGCTGAACTGTACCATATTATGATTGCTGCCTCCTAAGTGTTCCCTTACTTTAAGATCTTTTATAAAGTCTGACTCATTACATAGCACTAAGTCCAGAATAGCCTGCTCCCTTGTGGACTGTATCACAAACTGTTCCAAAAAGCCATCCTGTAAGTATTCCATGAATTCCCTTTCTTTAGGTCCACCGGCAACATTATTAACCCAGTCCATTTGCATTTGAAGTCCCCTATGATCATGGTGACCTTGCCTTTCTGACATGCTCTATCTATCTCCTGGTACATCATGTGCCCCTGATCCTGGCCACTGTTGGGAGGTCTGCCTTTTTTTTTGCCTTTGTGGTTCCCCAACTCCACCCACACAGACTCCACATCATCTGACCCTATGTCATTCAGTGCCATAGATTTAATTTCATTCTTAACTAACAAGGCAACCTTGCCCCCTCTGCCCACCTCCCTCTCTTTTTGATAAGGTGTAAATCCTTGGATGTTTATCTGCCAGTCCTGAACCCTCTGCAACCAAGTCTCTGTGATGCCTACCCCATCATAATCATTCATGATGATTTGTGCTGTTAATTCATCTACTTTGTTACGGATATTACGAGCACTCAGGTAAAGCACCTTAATGCTAATTTTCTTATCCTCACGTTTTCCATCACCTCTAGTAGTATGTCTTAAGTAATCCTTCCTTTTTGCTTCATTCCTAGTCTGTCTTGAACTTAAACCCTGCACACATGCTAACCTGCTGCTTATCTTTCTACTTGACTCCATATTCTCTGTTGCTTTCCCTTTCCCTTCCCCCTGACTCACAAGCTTAAAGGCCTAGTGACCACCTTATTTATCTCTTTCGCGAGAACACTGGTTCCAGATCAGTTCAGGTGGAGGCCGTCCCATCAGTACAGATTACCCTAGTTCCAAAACTCATGCCAATGTCCCATGAAATGGAATCTGTCTTTCCTACACCAATCTCTTAGCCATGTGTTTGCTTCCCTAATTTGCTTATCCCTATGCCAATCAGCACGTGGTTCAGGCAGTAATCCAGAGATTATGACCCTTGGGAACCTGATCTTCAATTTCCTTCCTAGTGCTTGAGACTCCCCAAACAGGTCCTCCTTCCTAACCTTGCCTATGTTGTTAGTGCCAACTCCATCCCGCTCCAATATCCTTTCAAGCCAGTTGGAGATGTCCTGCGCCCTGGCACCAGGCAGGCAACACACCATGCGGGATTCCCGATCCTGCTCGCAAAGGATACTACCTGTCCCCCTAATTATAGAATCTCCTATAAGAACTACTTGTCGCTTTGCTCCCCACTCTTGAATGGCCTACTACACCATGGTGCCGTGGCCAGCTGGCTCATCCTGTCCACCGCACGTTTCCTCATCCATACAGGGTGCAAAAATCTGCTACCTGTTGGACAAGGTCAAGAGCTGAGGCTCCTCCACTCCTGAACTCAGAATCTCCCTACTTGCCTCACTTACAGTCACACCCTGTTGTTCCTGATCACTATCTGAATTTGAATTACTTAATTAAGAATGTTTGGATTTCTTTTGTTTAGAGATGGCAACTAAGTTTCTGTTGCTTAGGTCTCTCAAATATGAAGCTAAAGCAAATCTAAGTATAAGAATGCTGGAGATAGAGTGTTCAACTTCCATGAGAAATCTGTGTCTGTATAAGCTAGTTGAACATGAATTCTTCATGGAGGGAATCTCTATCTAGGAACCATGTTCCACCCAGTATTGTTATTGCTGTTGGTGTTATATTTGATGTTGCAATTGCTCAAACAGAATAAATATGTGTTGCTACAGCAACAGATCCATAGGATTAACTGAAAATAACACCCACAAGAAGTTAACTGGGAAAAAAAAAGATGAAAAACCCAGCGACAAATGTGGTTAACATAACCATATTTTATACATGGAATCAAGATCATTTTAATTATGTGAATACAAAAGTAGCAAGGAGAACCACAATCAATTTGATTTTTGATAAAATAGCTACGTTTTGATACTGAATTGTGAAAATATACTTGCAAGACAGAGCTGATGAAATCTCAATGGCCAGAGTAACAACAACATGAACAAGTGACCTACCGGTTTTGATAATGTTTTAACCATTGAAATTGTTCAGTGGAATATAGAATGAGTGATGAACCTCACAACCAATAACTTGTTAGAAAGACCCAGTTACTTCAAAGAGAAACAACATTATAAAAAGGATATTATTCAGGTAGAGAGGGTTGGGAGGAGATTTATCAGAATGTTCCAGGGAATGGAGTCTTTGAGTTATAATGAGAGGCTTTTTTCATTGGAGGTTGAGCAGTGACCTTATAGAGATTTATAAAATCATAAAGGTGGGCCGTTTTCAAGACTATGGGCATAATTTTAAGGTGGGAAGAGAAAGATTTTAAAGAGACACGAGAGGCAGTTTGGTTTAAAGCAATGAGTGTTCATGTATAAAATGAACTTGCAGAGCAAGTGATAGATACAGGGACAGTTGCAACATTTAAAAGACATTTGGATGAGCACAAAAATGTTTGGAGAGATATAGGCAAAGCGCAGGCAGCTGGCACTAGTTTAGTTTGAGATTACTGTCAGCATGGACTGGTTGGACTGAAGGCTTCATTTCTGTGCTGTCTGACTCTATGACTATTTCTGGAGGATACTCTGGTCCTTTAACCCTTGTGGGGCTGCTGAAACCCTCCCTTGCCATGTGATAAACATTCGATGAATTTCCAAGCTTGAACAGGGATGTGCACACCCCACCACCTTACTCCCTTCTCAAATAACTTGGTCATTATACAGATAGTCAGAAAGGAAAAAGGACATGGAGCTGGGAGAGCCAGTTTGTTCAGTTCAATCCCACTTTGACTTCACAGTCAACATTTTTTTATAGATCTGATCTTTAATTCACCCCCAGAGTTCAGTTACAGATCACTACTTTGAATCTTCCTACAAATACCACTGGGTACTATGAAACTCAAGGTGAAAACCCCTACACTTAAACAAAACCAGTTTGTGGATTAAGATACTTTCTTGTGCGTTATACATGGGTAGTGTTCAATGTAGGCAAGACAAGCAAAATCATACATAAGTTGAAGTGTTGTTTACCATTGTGTGTTTCAGTAAGGTTTTGACACTCAATCAACCTGAATCTATAAGCAGATCTTAAAACCTTTTCTATAGCTTTAATTTTATGATTCCCCCTGGAGACCATTTTTCACATCTAACATAATGAAAATTAATTTTTAATTTGTAATGATAGTCATACAACTTCAGGACAGAAAGCTTACAGAGAGAAAGATCATTTTCTTAGCATACTAATTACTGCAATGATATACAGCTTGCTGAGCTGTAATAATATACTGTGCAATGTTAATTGTATAAATTAAGGTTAAATGTCTACAGTAGCGGGGGCAGTCATTGGATAATTGCTTGTGCACATATAAAGAGACACTTCCAGTCAGCAGGCGGTTAAGGGGATTGTTAAACCTGATTGTCTATCTTTCTTACTTTATATTTGTGTCGATGTATCCTGGGAGAGACAGTGCGGAGTCTGCATTGCTTACTTGAGGTGTTCCATGACCAATGGCCTTCACAAGAGGACCACAGTGCATCATCCACCTGCAAAATATTACTTTAATTTAAATTTCAGTTTCCTTTAAAGGTTGAATTTTGTTATCATGCCCATTTGAAGGCTTGTTTCCCAGTTAACTAGCTCATTGTTTTAAGAGGATATTCACTGATACACATCCATGACCAATGTGTACAGCGAGGGTTATAGTGCATCATCCGGGAAGTTGGAAATTATATTTTAGTTTACCTTGATCAGTTTCCTTTAAGGTTTTTTTATGATGTCCCTGTAAAAGGGTTATTTATTAGTTAATTTCTTTAACTCCTTGTTCTTAAACCTTCATGACGGGATACCTTATAACACAGGTAGTGGTTTGTAGAGTTAGGAGCCGAACATTTGTCATATTTCACTTTGTGACTAAATCTAAAAACAAGAAATGATTGACATACGGCCCTGTCTGGCTGTAAGATATTTAATATATATAGCCAATTGATCCATTTCCTCTGTAATAACTGATCCATGATTAGACATAATTTACTTCTACTCCTTTCTTCACTAAAGTAATTTATCTTGTTTTTCATATGAATAGTTAGAATGAATCACCTCTCAAAGAAGAGAGTAAACCAATGAACCTTATTAAATGCTTTTTGAAACTCTAAGTACACTAAATCCACCTACACCCCTTTATTGACAGCACAAGTTACTTCTTCAAAGAACTCCAATAAAATAGTTAAACGTAATCTCCTTTTGACAAAACTACGTTGGCTCTATCTGATTACCTTTAGTTTATCCCAGTGCCCTGTTACAACATCTTTAATAATAGCTTCTAACATTTTCTCTACAACAGATGTGAAGCTAACTGGCCTGTAGTTTCTAGCTTTTGCCTCATTTTTGAATAAAATAATTACATTAGCTATTTTACAATTAAAGGGGCCTTTCCTGAATCTAATGAATTTTGGAAAATTAAAACCAACAAGTCAACTGCCCCACTAGCTACTTCTTTGGAGATCCTAGGAAGAAACCCATCAGGAACTGGGGAATTGTCAATTCACAGTTCCAGCAATTTCCTCTGTACTACTTCCCTGATACTTAGAATTTTCGTGAAGTATCCCTCTCTTTCAATAACTCACTGACAGCTATTTCCAGGGTGCTACTGGTATACTCTCAAGTAAAAACTGACGGAAAATAATTGTTCAATTTGTCTGCCATCTCTAACCTCCAGATTCATTTTCTGTAGGGCCAATATTTACTTTGTTAACTATTTTTTTTAAAAATCTGAAGAGATATTTCTTTTCTGATATATTTTTGGATAAGTTTCTCTCATCCTTCTCCATTTTATTTTTCCCTCCTTATTAATCTTTTAGTAGTTGTCTGCTTTTTAAAAATATTCTGTCCGAACTTTTGAGCTGTCACCCATCTTTGCATTAACATATGTCCTTTCTTTGAATTTGGTATTATCTTTGACTTTTTTAGTTCATTACGGACGGCGAGTCTATCCCTTATAATTTTTCTTATTGTTGGAATGTATCTGTTCTGCATTGTCTGGATATCCCCTTAAATATTTGCCATTGCATCTCTGTTGACTTGTTCATGTAAATTGTCAGTTCACTTGCCCTGGCCTGCTTTCATGCTCTCATAATTGCTCTTGTTTCAATTCAAGATAGCAAGCTTCTGTTCCTTAAACTGTACATCAAATTTGACAACATTATAGTTGTTGCTACCCAGGGCAGCTTTCACTATGGGCTCACTAATTAATCCTATCTCATTGGTCAAAATCAGGTCTGGTATAGCCTACTTTCTGGTTGGTGCCATAACATGCGGGATGAAGAAATTGTCATGAAAACATTCAATGAATTCCTCATCTAGACTACTGTTCTCATCTGTTTTTCTCAGTCTATATGTAAGTTATAATCTCCCACAATAATCCCTGTACCCTGTTGACAAGCTCCTATTATTTCTTCCTTGATACTTTGTCTCACTATTTGGAGACTGCCGGTGTTAAAAAAATCAGACAACACCAGGTTATAGTCCAACAGGTTTAATTGGAAGCATTCTAGCTTTCGGAGCGCCGCTCCTTCATCAGCTGATAGTGGAGGACACAATTCTAAGGCAAAAATTTATAGCAAAAATTTACCGTCTAATGTAACTGAAATTATACATTGAAAAATACCTTGATTGTCTGTTGAGTCTTTCACTCACTCCACACACACACATACATTCTCTCTCACACTCACAACCCCAACCCAGATAGACAGATACACACAAATAGACAAAGACCCATATGCATACATATATTTTGTGGGGTGAATTTGTACTTGCAGAGTTACATTGTACTTTGCTCAAAAACTGCATGAATTCATGTAAAGCTCTGTTATTTCACTTTTCAAATTAGAACCAATCTAAACATCATGGCATAGACAGAGAACACAGGGAGCTAACAACATATTGTCTAGCTAACACCAATTGTTACAGCTAACCTGAGAACGCAACTTTTAAAAAAAGGTTTTGTGATTTACACATGAAAAAAGCGAGACCATCATGGTATTCAAACAGATGAAAGACTCAACAGACAATCAAGGTATTTGTCAATGTATAATTTCAGTTACATCACACTTTAAATTTTTGCTATAAATTCTGCGCCTTAGAATTGTGTTCTCCACTATCACCTGATGAAGGAGCGGCGCTCCGAACGCTAGAGTGCTTCCAATTAAACCTGTTGGACTATAAGCTGATGTTGTGTGGTTTTTAACTTTGTCTCACTATGTGGTTCTCATTAGAGGTCTGTACACAGCTCCCACAGGTGACCTCTTTCCTTTATCATTTATCTCTACCCCAATTGGTTCAATATGTTGGTTTTCTGAATTCAGGTCATCCATCTGTATTGTGCTAATATCACCTTTAATTAACTTTGCTGTTCCTGTCCTTTCTAAATGCCACATACTCTTCGAAATTCAGATCCAAATCTCGATAATCTTACAACCAGAATCACATTATCGCGTAATCCCTTCCTTTCACCCCATCATTAGCAGCTGTGCCCTGAACCACCCACTATCTCATTCTCTCTTTTTTGAAGCTCCTGTCACTTCAATTTACCCTCCTCCTTCAAATGAGTATTTTAACTTCCCAAGGTAATGGTTACTTCTGTTACAATCTGTCTGAGGGGGAGTCAGGTATGAAGTGGAGTTGAGGCCTGATCTTATTGAATGGCTGAAAGGCCTGAGAGGTGAAATGTCCTACTCCTGTTGTTATTTCTTATGTGCTCATCTCCTTCTTTCTCTCTGCATCTATGTTTTGATTACAAGGCTGTGAATTACCTCAGGGTGATTTTTCACATTAACGGTTCACCATAAATGCTTGTTGCTGTTGACATTGCTCACTAAGGGACTAGAATTTATTGAAACACAGATTTCCTTTGAGGATGCTGAATTACCAGTGAGTGAAAGACGTCCTACAACATACACCTAAACAGGTTGTTGTCAATCTTTACAAGTTGATACAAGGCAGCGATAGTGCAAGTTGAAATAATCACCTTGGTTAAGGATTTGGCATCTTTTTGAGCAAATGATTATCATGCGAGGCATGTATGTGTATTAGTCTGAGTGGCCTACTAATCAATAAATGTTAAACTAAAACAAAAAGAATGGAATGATAAAAGAAATCTATTTAGTCCTTCATCTTCACTTCTTCCATTTTCTCGTCTGCCACTTAATTCCTCCATTTCATTTCTTGAGGACAAATATTCTGTAAACCTTAAAAAGAACCCAGAAATAAAAAAAAACAAATCAGAATATCTATGCTGACACTATTATTGTTCAATTTACTTGCCCTTGTCAGAAACATTCTTCTGAGTGCCGTTCACAGTCATATTGGGTATTGTCTATGGTTTATCCTGGGCTGTTCTTAATTGAAGACAATAGCCTCCAGGAGAAAGTGAGGTCTGCAGATGCTGGAGATCAGAGCTGAAAATGTGTTGCTGGAAAAGCGCAGCAGGTCAGGCAGCATCCAGGGAACAGGAGAATCGACGTTTCGGGCATAAGCTTTTCCAGCAACACATTTTCAGCTCAGACAATAGCCTCCAGCATTGTAATGATGGTTAGTGGACCTGCCATGCTTTTTTTTGGTCTGCACAATTTACTGCCATCAATTTACTGTTTGGAATCTAGCTTGACTTTACAACATCTTTCCAAATTTGAAAAATGGAAATCATGTAGCTCACATTGAAATGACAAGTTATGATAGTTGGTTAAAAGGGAATCAGTTTAGCTCAGTTGGCTGGATTGTTGGTTTGCTGAGCAGTGTGACACCAACAGTGTGGGATCAATTCCAAACTCTGGTCTGAGGTTACCATGAAGGACTCTCCTTCTCAACCTTTTCCCTTGTCTGGTGGCCCTCAGTTTAAATCATCACCAGTTGGTTCTCTCTAATAAGAGAGCAGCTCCTATGGTTAGGTAAGACTATGGTGAGACAACAACTGAACTTGGATAAAAACACAGACTGATGTTGGAGATTATTGAAGGTAACCTGATCACACTACAACTGCAACCTCTTTTTAAAAAGGGTTAAGCCTCTAGCTCCAGTCCATCTACTATTTATTTTAGAAGCAATATAGTTGGCCTAACATCCATAGAAACAACTAACTTGTGTGACAGCATGGTTTCTAACTAATGTTTCACCTCAGGAATCTGGGCTCCTTAAATCCTTTTGTTACCTAACATACGAGAGTCCATAATAAAATAACTTCCATAAATTTGCTATTGGGAGTGAATCCATGCTGGAAGATTACCCAACATTGGTACTGATTTGGCAACTTTACTCAGAGCTATGAGCAGTCTGAGCATAGTCAAAGTACAAACATGCTCTGCTGACATCAATTATAGAGTCATAGAGCCACACAGCATGGAAACAGATCCTTTAGTCCAACTATTCCATGCTGACCATGTTCCCAAATTAAACTTGCCTGTGTTTGACCCATATCCTTCCAAACCTTTCCTATTTATCTACTTATCCAAATGTCTTTTAAACATTGTAACCATACCCACATTCACCACTTCCTCTGGCAGTTCATTTCACACATGAACCACTGTCCGTGTAAAAAAAAAGTTGTCCCTCATGTTCTTTTTAAAAAAACTTTCCCCTCTCACTTTCAAAATATGCCACCTAGTTTTGAACTCCCCCACCCTAGGGAAAAAGATCTTCGCTATTATCCTTATCTATGCCCCTCATGATTTTATAAATCTCTATAAGGTCACTCCACAATCTCCAATGCTCCAGTGAAAAAAGTCCCAGCCTTATCCAGCGTCTCCTTGTAACTCCCACTCTTCTTTCCCAGCAAAATCCTGGGTAACTCTTTGTAAAGCATATTCCTGGAAGATTAGAAGGATCTTCTTTTTGCTTTTATTGTCCTTAGTCTGTCAGTAACACTGGCAAAGCTCCAATGATTGCACAAATAAGTTTCCATCAGTAGATTACAGAGGAGCAATACTTTCTTACACAGAATTGTTTTGGTTCAGGAAAAGCCTACCTGGCCCATCATGGTACTTTGAACATTTTGACTTAGTTTTATTGAAACATAAAAGATTCTCCTGGGGCTTGCCAGGGTAAATATATAAGAATAACGAATGATATGGTTCAGGAACAGACTGTTTGGCCCACCAAGTCTGCGCTGACACATAATGTCATAAAGTCATAGAAATGTACAGCATAGAAACAGACCCTCTCCCTGTAGCTCAAATCCTCCAAACCTGGCAACATGTTTGTAAATCTTTTCTGAACTCTTTCAAGTTTCACAACATCTTTCCGATAGGAAGGAGACCAGAATTGCATGCAATATTCCAACAGTGCCTCCACCACTTCCTCTAGCAGCTCATTCCATACACGTACCACCCTCTGCGTGAAAAAGTTGCCTCTTTTGTCCCTTTTATATCTTTCCCCTCTCACCCTAAACCAATGCCCTCTAGTTCTGGACTCCCTGACCCCAGGGAAAAGACTTTGTCAAAATGCAGCACCTCGCATTTATCTGAATTAAACCCCATCTGCCACTTCTTGGCCCATTAGCCCATCTGATCAAGATCCTGTTGTAATCGGAGGTAATCCTCTTCGCTGTCCACTACACCTCCAATTTTGGTGTCATCTGCAAACTTACTAACCGTACCTCTTCTGCTCGCATCCAAATCATTTATGTAAGTGACAAGAAGTAGTGGACCCAGCACCGATCCTTGTGCACTCCACTGGTCACAGGCCTCCAGTCTGAAAAACAACCCTCCACCTTCTACCTTTGAGCGTATTCCATGAGATCTAACCTTGCTAACCAGTCTCCCCTGGGGAACCTTGTCGAACTAAAATCCATATAGATCACATCTACCGCTCTGCTCTCATCAATCCTCTTTGTTACTTTTTCAAAAAACTCAATCAAGTTTGTTAGACATGATGTCCCACGCACAAAGCCATGTTGATTATCCCTAATCAGTGACTTTCTAAACTAAAAACCTTTTCCCTCCAAGACCAGACGGCATAATCTCAGAATAAGTAGCCACCTATTTAAAACAGCAATGAAGAAGAATTTCTTCTCTTGAGAGTTTTGAATCTGTGGAATTCTTCACTGAAAATACCTGTCAAAGCTGGGTTATTTAAATATTTTCAAGGCTGAGATATTCACATTTTAAATTCTCAAGGAGTCAAGGTTTATAGGGGAAATGGCAGGAAAGTGGAGTTGAGGATTATCAGATCAACCATGATATCATTTAATGATGGAGCAAACTCGATGGGTTGAATGACCTACTTCTGCACCTATGGTTGTATCAAGGCATAGCTCAATTACTGACCCTTGGCCCCTCTATGCCCGGCCTTGCACATCACAGACCCCACCCGCCCTTCCCACAACCCTTGACATCCCCACCAGTCCCTGCAAAGAGACCACCACACCTACATCAGCTCTGAGTTCTGGGACCTTGAGGGGCATTGGTGTAGTGGTCTTATCATTGAGTCATAACGTAGAGAGCCAAATAAATTGTCTGGGGCACAGGGTTGAATCCCACCATGGCAGGTGGTGAAATTTCAATTAAATTAATAAATTTGAAGCAAAAAGCTAACATAATGGTGAAACAATTAGACCACAAAATCATTGTAAATCATTGTGTTTTATTAAATGGTTCTTGAGGAAGGAAAATCTACTGTCTTTACCTGTTCTGGCTTACATGTGACTCCAGACCCATATCAATTTTATTGATTCTTATTTGCCCTCTGACATGGCCTTAACAAGTAGCTGTATCTAACTATAAAATTTTCCTAGAAAAATAAATTACTTTTAAAAAAATTCAGTTATGGGATGTGGGTGTAGCTGGCTGAGCCAGCATTTATTGCTGGTCCCCCTTAATCCTTGGAAATTAACACATTGGTTATAGTGGATCTCCATTTTGAAGTATTTGAGATGAGTTGACTCAGAATGTGTCATTCAGGTTTTATTGGTTTCTCCTTCTGGGTGAGAAAAGAAATGAAACTGAACAGACCACCTGATATTAATCAAGGCAAACAACCCTGACGACCTTGCAAAGTCCTCCTTGCTAACATCTAGGGGTTTGTGTCAAAATTAACAGGGTTGTTCCACAGACTAATAAAGCAACAGCCTGATTTAATAATTAGCATCGTAGAATCATACTGCATGGAGACAGACCCTTCAGTCCATGTCAACCATGTCCCCAAACTAAACTAGTCCCACTTGCCTGCATTTCAGAGCACTGCTCCTTCATCAAGTGGTTGTGAGAATAAGATTGTAAGAAACTGAATTTATAAAATCTATAAATTCTGTGTCTTACAATGTTATTTTCCACAATCACCTGATGAAGGAGCAGTGCTCCGAAAGCTAGTGCTTCCAAATAAACCTGTTGGACTATAACCTGGTATTGTGTGATTTTTAACTTTGTACATACCAGTCCAACACTGGTATCTCCAAATCTTGCCTGCATTTGGCCCATATCCCTCCAAACCTTTCCTATTCATGTACCTATCCAAATATCTTTTAAACGTTTTAATTGTACCTGTGTCCACCACTTTCACTTTTAATTCATTCCATACACTAAGCACTCTGCAAAAAAAAATTGCCCCCATGTCCTTGTTAAATCTTTTTCCTCTCACCTTAAAAATATGCCCCCTTTTTTGAACTCCTCCACCCTGAAGGAAAATACCCTTGTCATTCACCTATTTATACACCTCATGATTTGAAAAACCTCAATAAAATCGTTCCTTAACCCTCAATGTTCCAGGGAAAAAAGCCCAGCCTTTTCAGTTAATTTTTATAACTCAAACTCCCCTTCCCCAGCAACATTCTGGTAAATCTTTCCTGAATCCTTTCTGGTGTACTAATATCCTTCTCATAATAGAGTGATCAGAATTGCACACAGTACTCCGAAGAGGCCTCACCACAGAACATAGAACATAGAAAAGTACAGCACACTACAGGCCCTTCTGCCCATCGTGTTGTGCTGATGATTAATCCTAATCTAAAATAAAATAACCTAACCTACACTCCCCTCAATTCACTGCTATCCGTGTGCATGTCCAGCAATCGCTTAAATGTCCCTAATGACTCTGCTTCCAACACCACCGCTAGCAATGCAGTCCATGCATTCACAACTCTGTGTAAAGAACCTACCTCTGACGTCTCCTCGATACCTTCCTCTTAACACCTTAAAACTCTGACTTGTGGCAGTCAAACTTGCCCTAGGAAAAAGTCTCTGGTTATTGCCTCTATCCATGCCTCTCATTACCTTATACACTTCAATCAGGTCACCTCTCTTCCTCCGTCTCTCCGAGCTCAGTCAACCTCTCCTCGAAAGACGAGCCCTCCAGTCCAGGCAGCATCCTGGTAAACCTCTTATGCACCCCCTCCAAAGCCTCCACATCTTTTCTATAATAGGGTGACCAGAACTGCACACAACATTCCAAGTGTTGTCTCACCAGGGTTTTGTAGAGCTGCAGCAAAACCCCACGGCTCTTAAACTCGACCTCCCTGTTAATGAAAGCCAAAACACCATATGCTTTCTTAACAACGCTTGGGTTGCAAATTTGGGTGGCAATGTTGAGGGATCTATGCACTTGAACACCAAGATCCTGCTGTTTCTCCACACTGCAAAGAATCCTGTCTTTAATCCTATAATCAGCATTCAAGTTCGAACTTCCAAAATGCATCATTTCGCATTTATCCAGGTTGAACTCCATCTGTCATTTCTCAGCCCAGCTCTGCATATTGTCAATGTTATGCTGCAACCTGCAATAGCCCTCCAAACTATCAATGGCACCTCCAACCTTTGTGCCATTGGAAAACTTACTAACCCACCCCCTCAAACTCCTCATCCAAGTCATTTATAAAAACTACAAAGAGCAGAAACCCAAGAACAGAGCCCTGCAGGACTCCACTCAACACTGTGGCTCCGGTGGGGAACCTTATCAAATGCCTTGCTGAAGTCCATGTACACCCCATCCACTGCTTGACCTTGGTCAACCTGTTTTGTCACCTCCTCAATAAAATTTGTGAGGCATGACCTGCCCCACACAAAGCTGTGCTGACTGCCTTTAATCGCGCTATGCTTTTCCAAATAGTCATAAATCCTGTCCCTCAGAATTCTTTCCAAAACCTTGCTGACCACAGACACAAGACTAACTGGTCTGTAATTGCCAGGAATTTCCCTATTCCCCTTCTTGAAAAGAGGAACAACATTCGCCTCCGTCCAATCCTCTGGTACAACTCTCATGGAGAGTGAGGAAGCAAAGATCTTCGCTAGCGGCTTAGCAACCTCCTTTCTCACTTCCCGGAGCATTCTAGGATAAATCTGATCTGGTCCTGAGGACTTATCAATCTTAACATTTGCCAAAGTTTCCTCACATCAACTTCCTCAATCTCGATCTGTTCAAGCCTGTTTCCCAGCTCCTCAAAGTTCTCATTCACAATAAGATCCCTTTCCCTCATGAAAACCGAAGCAAAAATACTCAGTTAGGGCTTCCTCTACCTGCTCAGACTCCATACACAAGTTCCCTAAGCTATTCTTGACCGGCCCTACCTTCTCCCTGATCATTCTCTTATTCCTCACGTGTGAGTAAAATGCCTTTGGGTTGTCCCTAATCCTTCCTGCCAAGCCTTTCTCAAGCCCCTTCCTGGCTCTCTTCAGTCCGATTTTGAGCTCCTTCATAGCAAACCTGTAATCCTCTAAAGCTATGCTAGATCCTTCCTTCCTCCACCTTACGTAAGCTGCCTTCTTCCTTTTGATAAGAAGCTCCTCTGTTCTCGTCATCCAAGGCCCCTTAATCTTATCCCTTCTTGCCTGTCTCAGAGGAACAATTTATGCATCACCCGCAACAACTGCTCCTTAAAAAAACAAACGGTCTCCACATGTCTGGTGTGCCCTTTCTGTGGAACAATTGCTCCCAATCTGTACTTCCCAACTCCTGTCTGATAATGTCATAATTTCCTTTTCTCCAATTAAATTTTTTCCCATGGTAACTGCTCCTTTCCCTCTCCATGGCTCTAGTAAATGTGAGGCAGTTGTGGTCACTGTCACCAAAGTGTTCTCCCACCGCAAGATCTGACACCTGTCCTGGCTCATTGTCGAGGACCTATATCCAAAATGGCCTCTCCCCTCGTCAGCCTGTCTACATACTGAGTAAGGAAACCCTCCTGAACACACCTGACAAAATCAACTCCATCCAAACAATCTGCACTAAGGAGGTTCCAATCAAAATTGGAAAAGTTAAAGTCACCTATAACACCAACCCGGTCTATGAGTCCTTTGATCTCCCTACTGCTATTAGGGACCTGTAGAAGACCCCTAATAAGGTGACTGTTCCCAACTTCCACCCATACTGACTCAGTAGACAAACCTTCCTCAACAACCTTCAGTTTTGTAGCTGTGATGCACTCTCTGATTAGCAATGCTACACCCCTCCTCTTCGCCCCCCCCCCCATTCTTTTTAAACGTTCTAAACCCTGGAACATCTAGCAACCATTCCTGCCCTGTGAAACCATGTCTCTGTTATGGCCACAATATCGTAGTCCCAAGTACTGATCCATGCTCTAAGTTGATCACTTTTATTTCTGACACTCCTTGCTTTAAAGCAGACACATTTTAACCGATCCTTTTGTTCCATCACATGAAAACCTTCCTGATAGATTCACTACATCCTGTCAATACCTCATCTACAACTACCTGCCCCCCTCAGATGTGTGGCTCTGGTTCCTATCCACCTACCAAACTTGTTTAAACCCTCCCGAACCACTCGAGCAAATCTCCCACACAGGACATTTTCACCCCTCTAGTTCACCAATGTCCTGTATAACCTCAATATGATCTTCCAACTCCTATACTCAAAGATCTGAGCAATGAAGGCAAGCATGATAAACAGCTTCTTAACCACCATGTCTACCTGTGATGCAAATTTCAAAGAATTATGTATCTGAACCCTTAGGTCTTTCTGTTCTACAACACTACCCAGGCCCTGTATAAGTTCTGTCCTTGTTTGTACTACCAAAATGCAACACTTTACATTTATCCAAATTAAATCGCATCTTCCACTCCTCAGCCCATTGACCCCAATTTCTTTGTAATTTTATATAATTCTTATGAATCATACCTTATAGCCAATGTTTGTGACATCATCATCATTGGAGGTGGAGCGGTGTAATACAGTTAGAAGGGACATACCCTGGGAGTCTTCAACATCAATTACATGAATTATCATGGCTTTAGATCAAACATGTGCATAGACACAGCCTATGCCCTATTCAACCCCAACATCGATCTCCTCCCACTCACATCATAAATCAGTGGCCATCCATGTTGAACACCACTTGACAGATGCACTGAGAGGATATGGATTTGGAATGTAATCTGGGCAAGGGAGTTTAATGTCTGTCACCAGAAGTTTCGTGATATAACCACAACTGACCAAGCTGGCGGAGTTTGAAGATCTCAACCCACGGGAGGGGTCTCTCGGCTCCGCGATTGGTCAATAAACACTAGCAATTCGATCTGGTTCTGTAAGATTTCACACTTTAATTGTCATGGCCGAGCACAGGTTGTCCAGCAACACAGAGGTTAAACACTTCTGTGACCCTGGGAGAAACTGCTGCACATGGCTTAAGACAAATATATCTTTTAATACCTTTTTGAAAAGAGGTATAGCCATAAATAGAAAGCAAGTTCAAACAATTACTAATCAAATTTAATAAAATGGCTTTACTGACAGCAAATTAACACAATAGTATTTCCTGGGAACCAACCTTATTTTCCACATGCAAGCACCCCTATCGCGTGAAACTATTCTTTGCACCAGTACTTGCGAGGTCAGTTAGGATGGCTACTAATTTCTTATCTAGTCTTGTTATTTCTATGCTGTAAGGGAAGCATTGTCAGCTCATCTTTGTTGAGGCACACTATGGTTAGCTCAGCAATGCAGCTTTTAGCAGGGTTAAAAACCATTTTATGCCAACTTTTAAGCAGAATGGTCAATTTGCAGCCTAGAAGCCATTTTGTCATGTTATTTGCATTAAGAAGCCATTTTATTGCTACCTAAATTAGTAAGAACATGTATTAAAATGGTTGTTCCTAATTACTAGTTACTTCAGCGTGTATCCAGATTTCAGATCCTCAAGACCTGAAGGACCCATTTGCTGGACTAGGTCTACGGCAGGTGATGAGGAAACCAACAAGAGCGAAAAATGTACATGAGCTCATTCTCACCAATCCACATGTAACAGACACCACTGTCCATAGCAGGATTAGTGGGAATGATCACCATATAGTCCTTAGGAAGACAAAGTCCCACCTTTATATTAAGGATAACCTCATGGTGTTGTGTGGCAATATCACTTGGAACAGACATCAAACAGATCCAGCAATACAAGATTGGGCATCCATGAGGTGCTGTGAACAGCAGAATTCTAGTCAACCACAATACGTAACTTCATAAGACTGTAAGACCAAAGGAAATAGGAACAGAAGTAGGCCATTTGGCCCCTCGAGCCTACTTCACCATTCAATACAATCATGGCTGATTTGACATTCCTCATATCCATTTACTGTGCTATTCCCTTACTGATCAAGGAAATATCTACATGGATTCTGTTAGCACAGCTCACCATCACAAGAAATTCCAAAAACTCAAAACCCTCAGAGGAAATTCCTCCTCATCTAAGTGTTGAATTGGCACCCCTTCATTCTGAGACTGTGCCCTCTGTTCCTATGAAGTGAAACATCTCAGCATCGAGCCTATCAAGTGCGTTAAGAATCTAATATGTTTCAAAGAGATCACCTCTCATTCTTAACCCACTATTTTTCCCTTTCTAGAATAGTGAGGAAGTGGTGGAAGGATTCTCAGGCTGATTAACCAATTGGAAACTTGTCATAGACATTCCTTCCATTTTCTATTAGTTCGAGCACAAACCCAAATTGGCATCTGGCAGAGAGGCTGGCAAACTACCACTACACCAGAAAGTCTCCAAGATTGGCATCATCTACATAACATGAATCAAGGAAACTGTATGTGCTAAAAGCTTTAGCATATATTTATTGTCCATAAAATACAAACATATGATGCTCATCACTTTACTGGAAGTTTTCCAACAGATAGGCATCACTATCATAGAGGATATGCCAAATGCCTAGCACCTTATTGATTCACTGCCTCAATCTTGAATTCAACAACTTTAGATCATAATCCCAATTTTGTAGTTGTTGTTATTTTATTTTGAGGAGAGGGTGGTGGTTTACTTCCTTTACTTACCCCTTTGTGTAACATTCATGGTAACGATCTAACCAACCTGTTCAGAGATATCATTATATGCCTCAGGACCAAGTGGGGCTTGAACCTGGGTTTTCTATCTGAGTCAAGGACACTACTACTACACCCCAAGAATTCTCAGATAACAGCCATGTTTCTTTTCAAGAGCTGACTGTTCCATTCTAACCTCCAACAATCAGGGTGAAAAACACACTTCTGAAGCAGGTGGGGCTTAAACCCAGGCCTCCACAGCCTAGAGATAGGGACAATACCACTATTCCACAGAGACCTCATGTAACATTCAAGTGGCTGCCATTTAACCATTTACAACTGGAAACAACCTTTGTTTCTTTACAAAACCAATAAACACACTATCTGGCTTCTGTGGTATGATTTTTTTGTAATCTGTTTCATCCTTCATACTATCAGAAATTTTCCCCTTTGTTCTTCCTGCTTCTATCCCTTCCTCGTGTTTAAAACCTCTTGCATTTCAACATTGCTTAAGTTTTAATTAATAGCCATCTACCTTGAATACTAAACATTTCTCTCCACAGGTATTACCTGACCTGCTGAATATTTCCAGCAGTTCCATTAGACTTCTGATGCTTGCAACATTTTGTTGTTGTCTAAAATAGGACCTTCACTAAATTAGCTCTTGCAGGATAGATAATGAAGTAAAGTGTTTTATTTCTCAGTAGTGTCCACATACTCACCAATTATCCTATTTCCTCAGTGCTCTTTCAGGTGCTTAAATAGCCCATAATTGAAGGTTTCAGTTTGAAGGCTAAATGCTCACAGCTTTGGCTAGTTGGATAACAAGTTAAAAGAAGCAGCTCACAGTCTGAAAACAGGAATGTTGTGAGTAAACCAAGGCTGGGAGATCATTCTCCTCTTAAAAATAATATTGGTATCTAGTTTACACAGGAATCTCATATTTGTACTTGAGTGGTGAGAACTCAGCAAATAAAAGACATTTGATTTAAGAATGTCCTTTAGTTCACTGAAGGATAACTGAATTATATTACATTCATAGTAAAGTGTATGAAGCTTGCAACCAAAGGAAATGGTTAAGACCACCACCTTAAAGGCATTCAAGGGGAAACAAAATGAGTACAAGCAACAAAGGAAATAGAAAGATAGAGACAAGGAAGTTGGAATGTCAGGAGTACATATGCTGACTCAGAGTAATTAGGCTGAATAGCCAGTGTCTTCAATATTTTAAATCAACCTGTTCAGACACACCTTTGGAGGAGGTGGACCCTGAACCTGGGTTTTCTACCCCAGAAATTCCACAAAATCCTTTTCTGTGCTTTATGTCCTGTGCTTATATTAAATGCACTTTTAAAAATAAGAGCATGCGAACTTGCACAATCTACTATCTGTTGATAAGATTAATGGATTTTTATGAGTACAAAGAAACTTTGTGCACAACATTATGACTGCAACATAATTTGGTTAACAGTCACTAAGCAAAGGACATTCTGAATTTGTATTTTTAATTAAGTATTAATGGTGATTTAGTCACTAAATTATGAAGGACTGGCAACCTCCAGATTTAATTTAACAAAATAAATCAAAAGACAATAGGTTATGAGGAATAGAATGAGTATAAAATAGAAGTAGAAGTGGTCTAAGAAAACAGACTTGAGATTCTGTGCAAGCTTTCTAAATATTGAAAAGGGAATTAATTTAACACCTACTAGGATGGTGAAGAAACCAGTGCGTGTAGAAATTTGCAGATTACAAAGATGGATTGGAAGAATTAAATGTTCTTCCATGCACTACTGGAATATATAATTCACCATCTTACCAACTCAACGTGGTTTCGTCTGTGGGCCTGTGTGCTTTTTGATGGATTAAGCTTTTAATACTGCAGGGCCTACTAGATTACCTTGAAATTATACCACACAAAAATGTTGTATTCTGGGTCATGTTTGTGAAGTTATATTTTGCCAGCCAGATGACATGCCTGCAACTTTGAATTAGTGCAAAAAGATACAGCAGGCTGGATTTTTATCCTCCGGCTAGGATCCCAACAGTGGTTTCTGAGTTAGGATCACATATTGGATGGGCACCCTGTGGCCTGATGGTGTTTGTGAACAGCTGGCCAACTAGCAGCCAGGAAGGATACTCCCCAACCTTCAATTAGAATTAGTGGGTGTGGTAATGGTGCAGCTAAGCTCAAATTTTCAGCTGACCACTGTATACGGAAAAATCACTCTTGTCTTACCAGGCTGCTCTATCCTTCGAGATAGAAAACAACTAGTGATGGTTTAACATGTCTCAGGTGAGGGGAGAGGAGAATCCTTAATGGTAACCTCAACCAGTGTGGGAATTGAACCCATGCTGTTGGCATCACTGCATTGTCTAACAGCTGTCTAGCCATTCTTACCAACTTTTACAATCGAGCTGGACTCTTAGTCTCTATAAGGTTGATTTGCTACCATTGCTTTTAGGTTGGTATCTATAGAGCTTGCTTTGTCTGATGTTGTAGACTCTTGCCTTACACAAGGTGGTAATTTATTATATAGTAATCAGGTACAGGTTACATTGGTATGAGAGACTTTGTTACCAAGACTATGAGGAAATCTAGATATAAGCAGGTCTGACTCCTTCAGGTTCTCGAGCTTTTTTTGCTCTTCCACGCCCAAGTCCTTAGGATATCTTTAGATGGAGTGGAGCTTAATGCAGTCTTCAGCATTAACCCCTCCAGAATCATTGTTATACAGCAGCAGGTGAGCTCCCAAGGCAGGAAAGCGAGTCAGTGGTTCTCCAGCCATGACTGATCACCAGGAGCTGCCAGTACAGGAAGAGAGAGAGAAGGCACCACACAATAGAGACCCCCTCTGAAGACATCTGGAACAGGCTGAAATTAAACTGGTCACAGATGCCAGACCACCACTCTGAAGGCTGGTCCCCTTCCACAGGATTTCCTGCTGTCATGCATCATCTGCACTGTGTCAATAAATGCCCCTGACTGGCTCAGAATGTTTGATGGTCCCAGACCATTGGTTTCTAAAATGGCCCAGAGAAGCAAGCATGCTGAAAACCCAACACATTACCCTGTGTCAAATGTGTGAATTCACTCCTAATCCTTTGGTTTAACGCACTTGACATTTTGTAAATGGCTGTCTACTAATATTTTTAAATAGTATCTCCAAATTTTTTTTTGATTAGATTAAATTCCCTACAGTGTGGAAACAGGCCCTTTGGCCCAGCCCACACCAACCCTCCGAACAGTAATCCACCCAGACCCATTTCCCTAACACTATGGGCAATTTAGCATGGCCAATTCACCTGACCTGCACATCTTTGGATTTGATCTCATACTAACGATTATAGAAATGCTGTGGTTCTGTTCACCGTGCTGGGAATTTGTGTTGCAGATGTTTCGTCCCCTGTCTAGTGACACCCTCAGTGCTTGGGAGCCTCCTGTGAAGCGCTTCTGTGATGTTTCCTCCGGCATTTATAGTGATTTGTATCTGCCGCTTCCGGTTGTCAGTTCCAGCTGTCTGCTGCAGTGGCCGGTATATTGGGTCCAGGTCGATGTGCTTATTGATTGAATCTGTGAATGAGTGCCATGCCTCTAGGAATTCCCTGGCTGTTCTGTTTGGCTTGTCCTATAATAGTAGTGTTGTCCCAGTCAAACTCATGTTGCTTGTCATCTGAGTGTGTGGCTACTAAGGATAGCTGGTCATCTCGTTTCGAGAGAACAACCTAGTCCCTGTATTACAGAAAAAACACATGCCACAATGCAGAAACTGATGGAGATTAAACCTTAAGGCCTTATACTGTGGGCTGAGAGGTTGATTTCCCCTGGTTGGTGAGTCTAAAAGTATAGGTGATATTTTCAATGTAATGTGGACTCCCAAATAAGGAAACATTTCTTTATTCAGAGGGTGTATATCGAATAAAGACCATAAAACAGCACAGCACAGATCCTTTGACCCTTAAAGTTGTGCTGGCCTTTTATCCTCCTCTGAACAAACTAACCTACATACCTTTCATTGTACTATCATCCATGTGCCAATATCTTTGGAATTCCCAAGTCCACAGAGCTGATGGGATGCTCATTCTTTTTGCATATTCAGAATTAAGATTGATATATTGTTGGTTACCAAAAAAAAATTGAAGATTAGAGTAAAAAAGTATCATCCTGTTAAACTATGCACCATGGAATGGTGGGAAAGGCTTGAGTAGCTCATATTGTCTTGTCCTGTCCCAGTTTCCAAATTCTTTTGGTGTAATAACAAAAACATGATTTTATTTAGTTCTTCTATAATCACCTTAAATCATCCCACTTCATTTCACTATAGGCTTTGACCAACTTCTGAGATTTTCTTAAAAATCCATAGTCGAATGGTCAGCCACCTTGTAATCTAGTTCCATGAATGGTAAAAGTAATTTTAATATTTGATTTTAAATTTAACTTTTTTATACCTCATGTTCACATTTCATAACTTGAAAAACAATTTTTAATATTGATTTAGGTAAATGTTATGAACAGTAGGTTATAAATTGATTGTTTAAAACATCTCCTGCTCCAGCAGTTTACAGCACTACAGATTGCAAATGGAGGTCAATGTGTGTGGGAGGCAGGCATATTACTCTTAACTAATAGCTTACTGAATAATACACATAAAACTGAAACTCAAGGATATTTACTGCTCATAGCAAAATGCTTAAAATTCAAGCCGTTACAGAAATATTTGTATCATCCACAACTATGGGTGAGGTGCCCGATGACTGGAGAGCAGTTAATGTTCTGCTTTTGTTTAAGTAGAGATGAACGGAGAAGCCTGGGAACTATAGACCCGTGAGTATGACTTCGGTGGTGGGTAAGCTTTTGGAGGTGATTCTAAAAGATACAATTTATGTGCACTTGGAGAGGCAAGGAATGATTGGGGGTAGTCAGCATGGTTTTGTGTAAGGGAAGTCATTTCTCACAAACTTGAATTGAGCTTTTTGAGGAAGTAACCAAAACGACTGAGGGCAGTGCGGTAGATGTTGTATACGTAGATTTTGATAAAGCCTTTGACAAGCTTCCACATGGTAGACTAATTTGTAAAGTTAGATCACATGGGATTCAGGGTGTGTTTGTAAAGTGGATACAAAATTGGCTTAATGAGAGGATACAGAGAGTAGTAGTGGAGTGTTGTTTTTTTTTACTGGACGCCTGTAATCAACAGTGTTCCACAGGGATCAGTGCTGGGTCCCCTTTGTTTGTCATTGATAAAATAATTTAGATGAGCATACAGAAGGCATGGTTATAAGTTTGCAGAAGACACCAAAATTGGTGCTATAGTGAACGTTGAAGAAGGTTATCAAGATCTTGCTGTTATCTTAGATTAAATTGAGTCAATGAGCTGAAGAGTGGCAGATGGCGTTTAATTCGGATAAATGCAAAGTATTACATTTTGATAAAACTAACAAACACAAGACTTATACATGTAAAAGTAGGGCCTTGGGGAGGATCAGAGAGACAGAGGACTTCAGTTTGTATCACATGTCGACAGGGTGGTTAAGCGTCTAACTCGCTTGCCTTCATTGTTCAGATCTTTGAATATAAGAGTTGGGACATCATGTTGAGGTTGTATAGGATGTTTCTGAGGCCTCTTCTGGAATACTGTGTCCAGTTCTGGTTGGCCTGTTATATGAAGGATATTGTTAAACTGGAGAGGGTTCAGAAAAGATTTACCAGGATGTGGCTGGCAATGGAGAGTTTGGGTTATAAGGGCAAGTTGGATAGGCTGAAACATTTTGCACTGGACTGTAGGAGGTTGAGGGGTGACCTTCTAGAGGTTTATAAAATTGTGAGGGGTATATATAAGGTGAATGGAAGGTGTCTTTTCTTTCGGGAGGTGGATTTCAAGACTAAGGTGCACATTTTTAAGGTGAGAGGAAAAATATTTTAAAAAGATATGGGAGTCAACTGTTTTTACACAGTGGTTAGTGTGTGTAAATGAATTTCCAGAGGAAGTGGTTGACATGGGTACAGTTAGAATATTTAAAAGATAAGTACATGAATAAAAAATGTTTGGAGGGAATTGGGCTAAGCGCAGGCAGGTGAGACCAGTTTAGTTTGGGATTGTGGTCGGCATTGACTGGCTGAGCTATACTGTCTGTTTCTGTGCTGGGTGACTCTATGGTTCTATGAAATAAAAAAAAATTAAAAGAATTTAATGGAAAATACCTCATGCTATTCATTTTTAGGGTAAATCTTAAAACTATCTCTTAAATTTCATTTGTATGGTTCTTTCTTGAATTCTATTTTTTTGATACCAGAAGTTGTCTAACAAATTAACATAAGTTTTTTTTAAAGAAATTAGTTTTAGTTAATATTGTCACTTGTAACGAGGTATAGTGAAAAGTGGATTATGTTGCCACTTTCTGGCTCCATCTTGGATTACAGAATTAAACTACTGACTAAATTTGTATAAATTGCAAAATACTGAATAAGTGAATATTAAAGTGATATTACTAAAACTGAAACAGCTTCAAAAGTTAATTTTTTCCTCTCCATAGACTTCACCCTCTCTGCTCCTCCAGTTGCCACCTCTGACATCGCCCCAGGGTCCTGGCAATCTGCTCCTTTCCTGCTGCCACATCGCTCCCACATCTGCCGTCTGAGCAGGTCCCACACCTTCCCTGACACTGGGCATTGACCGCCATGGCCCTGGCTTGTCGCCACCCAAGATGGAGCGGGAATGGAGATACACAGGGCCCCGGCCTCCCATAGGAGGCCTCAGCGCAAAACAAAGCTGCAGTCCTCACATTACGAAGCTGTAAAGACAATGATGAAGCTGCATGGATGTGGTAGAACCCACTACATGAACCCCGGACCCAGGAGCTGAACACTGCCAAATCATCTTTAAAGGATGGATCTTTGCTCATAATCATACTCCATAGCTGCACTGTCAACACAAATCTCTTACTTTAGATTAGATTAGATTCCCTATAGTGTGGAAACAGGCTCTTCGGCCCAACAAGTCCACACCGACACTCCGAAGAGCAACCCACCCAGACCCATTCCCCTACATGCATCTAACACTACAGGCAATTTAGCATAGCTAATTCACCTAACCTGCACATCTTTGGATTGTGGGAGGAAACCGGAGTACCTGGAGGAAGCCCACGCAGACACTGGGAGAATGTGCAAACTCCACACACAGTTGTCCGAGGCTGGAATCGAAGCTGGGAACCTGGTGCTGTGAGGCAGCAGTGCTAACCACTGAGCCACCGTACCGCCCCACAGAGTTTGAGCAGTGATTTCAACCAGCATTATCTAGTGTCTGGCATCACTAAAACATGCTCTTATTGATGTTAGATACTGTCCATCATTGTGGCATTACCTTACTGCAGACTGTTAGCCTCGAATCCCCTCAATCTCAAAAGCATGAAGACTGACTGTGAATTCGTGTCATATCACCACTTGTGACTGACATTTCCCAGTACTAAGAGGTATTTGTTATTGCAGCAAATTTGATATCATAATAACTGGCAAAAAACCCCAGAATTTAAATGCATTAGCCATATCAAAGTTACTTTGAGAAATAGTTATTTGAATTAAACCAAGTATTCTGGGGTCACATAACTGAATTTTATAAATCTTGACTGGGAACTGCAGGTAGTAACAATATAACGCTGTGTGACTTGGATGGGTGGTTTTGGATGTAGAGAGCTTTTCAAATGGAAAACTTTGGTTGAAATTTACCTCAAATCTCGGTTTCCTAAAGGGTTTGAACTTAAAAAAAGAACATATATATGCTTATATATTGCACTCGTGATTTTAGGGCACACCAAAATGCCTACAGCCAATAGAATACATGTTTGAAGTGTACTCACACCATTAAAACAGGAAGAAAATTCTTGCAGTCTACTTGTGCACAGAAAGCTGCAACAAACAATCATGTGCTGATAACCAGAGAATCTTTGTGATGTGGATTCAGTGACAAATATTGGTCAGGACACGAATGATAACATGGCTACTCTTCTTCAAAATAATATTGTGTAATTTTACTTTTTACAGTCATCTGATGCAGAGCCTTAGGTTAACAATCACCCCTGAAAGACAGCACCTCTAATACACCCTCACGAAGATTGTTGCACTTAAAATGGAGAGTGGGATTTGAACCCATGGCATTGTAGTGCACAGACAGAGTTTTACCAATGAGTCACAGCTGAAAACCAGGCAGCCCCCGAGGAGGAAAAGGACACTTTGGTTTCTATTCCTGCACCAGCATTTCTTTAGACTGGTCAATCAAAGAACAGCATTAATAATGTCCATTGTGATATACAAAGGTTTCTTCCCTGGGTGAGTGAACTGAGATTGTAAATTTTAGTGGAGAATGAGAATAAATGAGGTTGAGTAGATTTTGAAAGAGAATTGTTGACCAATTGTAGGAGTATCTTAACTGTGCACATTGACTCATGCAATAACTAATATTACTCCAAATCCCCTCTCAACATAGGTTCCCTTGGCAACCATATTTAGTTGCATTTCAAAAAACCACTGCATTATTCAGAAAGTCAGAAAAGTCCAGGTGTTACTGTAAGCTATCTCGGTTCATATTTAATCTAATAATCTTCTGATTTCTGAGTGAGGAAGGAACCTGACATCATCCTTTAAAATAGGGAGAGAGTGTCTACTTGGAGGCAAAGAGAGGTGACAATTAATTTTCCAACATTATCATCTTTCACCCGAGCGGAACAACCTGTCTTGGGTTCAGTAAAAATGGTGGAAAGTTTAATTAAACTGTTCGTGATATTTCTCACTTGCCAGATTCTGTTAAACAAATTAAAGGGACATTTTGGAAATAAAAGTATAATTTGTTAAGTTCTATTATGCTGCTTCCGCAATCAATCAAGTGAGCTGTAATTTTCTAGCTTTAGATCTGCAACTTGCATCCAATGTACCCTCTTTTGGGGGGCTTTTGGCAGACACAGCTGATTCATTTAAATGTGTAGGCCCATTAATTGTTTTTTTTTTGAAGGACCAGCTCAGGGGTCCTCAGGTTGCTATGTAGCCACATAGCCGGCAGGAATATTGCTTGCATTTATATAATATTTTGAACTTACTAAAACATCATAAGGCACTTCAACAGACCATCAATCAATCACATTTTGACCATGAGCCACATATGATGACAGATGAGCTAAAGCTTGGAGATTAGAGCTTGAGAGTTTAAGGCATGGCCACCAATACAGAGAGATTAAAATCAGGAATGCTCACTAATCCAGGATTAGAGGAGCACAGAGCTCTTTGAGGTTTGTAGATCAGGAGGAGGTAACAGAAAAAGGGAGTAGCAAGGACTTTTAAAACCAGAACACGGGTATTCAAGATCAAGACATTGTCGGATCAAGATCTGATGTAAGTCAGTCAGCACAGGGTGATAGGTGAATAGGATTTAGTGCAAGTTAGAACATGAGCAGTAGAGTTTCCATGTGCCATTAATTCGGAAGGGTGGAAGATGGGAGATGGCCAGGAAAGCATTGGAATACTTCTGCTTAGGGATAACAGGGGAGCATGGAGGCTTTCAGAAGCAGATGAGCTGGAATAAGAGCATTGGAAGTGTGGGATTTTGCTGATGGAGCATATTTCTGTTGGAAGTTTTTGTCTGGCTCAGTAATGTTAATGGTTTCATTCAACTTCTGACTGTGACTAAGGAGAGAAATGAGGTCAGTGACTTGGAAACTGCATTTGTAGCTGGGACTGGTTTCAGACTTCCCAGTATTTATTTAGCTAAAGTTTTAAATTTCTAATGAACTTGAACTTAACGTGGCAGAGAGTTATTCTGAGAGATTTACCGGGGAGGAGAGAGTAATGAAATTTAAATGAGGACAAGAGCGTTAAAGGATAGAGATGAGAATGCATTTGAACAGATTGGCAGCTGCATAAATATCATGACAGGAAGGCTAAAACCTTTACCTGTGGGAGTTTGCAAGTACTGTTGTAAAGGTTTAGGAAGTTTTATCTGAAGATCAAATTGAAGGGAACAGGGTTGGGAGAAGGAAGGGAGATGTGGGTGGAGAGTAATTCAAGGACATGACCAGAATGGACCAAACCTATGATTGACATGATGGAAAATGGAAACTTAGTCAGCAATTAAAAATGAAAATAGGCAAATCAATCTGGTCAAGTATCACCTCAGTAGCCTATTCTCAGCCAGCAGAAGACTGTCTTTGGTAGTATAATTTGGGATATTCAATGCAGAGGCCTCAGTTTCAATCACAATTCCTCAGATATTAATTCTGTCTGTACCTATAGACCTGGATGATATCCAGGTTTGAGCTGACAAATAGCAAACAAGGAAAATTCCTGTTGCACTAGTGCCAGTGATGATGATATCCAACAAATGAGTCTAACTATCTTAAACCTGGATATGCAATGGCAACATCATAACTAAGTTCCCCATCATCAACATCCTGGCATCACCATTAACCAGAAACCTAACTGAACCAGTGGTACAAATATTATGGCTGTAAATGTAGGATCAGAAACTAGGAATCTCATGGTGGGGTCTCACCTCCTGATGCCCTGAAGCCTTTGCATCACCTCCCAGCAAAAGTTAGAGTGTCGGGAAATATTACTCTCCACTTTCCCGAATGATTAATTGCAAACACAACAAAACTCATGAAGGTCAGTAACTTCCAGAATGAAACAACCTGCTTGATCGCTAGACTATCAACAACCTTAAAGAACTGTTTGATTAAGCAGCATTGACATGAAATGTTAACATTGGGTTTTTGTTTCTCTCCACGGGTGCTGCCAGACCTGTTGAGTACTTGCAACATTGTCTGCATTTATTTCATGTTTCCAATATCGATTATCTTTTGTTTGTATGAGAGAACCTTGTTATTTATCTTGTTACTATTTATGAAAGATGCCTGTGTGCAAATTAGCTATTACATTTCCTACATTATGACAGGTCTTACACTTCAAAAGTTACTTCATTGGGTGTAAAGCATCTTGCAATGCCCTGAGGTTGCGTACAGTGATCTATAAATGCAAATCATTCTTTCTTTCCATTCAAGTTGTCCCAGAATAGGGACAAGAACTAATTCTATGCATTAATGCATATTGTACTAACATTAATATTCATTAGCCATTCATAATATTCATGTAACAATCATCGGATACTTAACAACCAGGTAAGATGGAGTGAATCAGCTCTCCTCTTTTTTTTTAACCTCTTCATCTGATCACAACAAATACTTTTTTGCATGCAGCTAATAAGCTTCAATTAAAAGGTTGTACAGTCAAAATTAAGGAGTCAACTACAAGGTTTCCTTGAGTGAAATAAATAGGAATTTTATTACACCCAAGAAAAATAAAAAAAAAAGACATCAAACATGTTCATGAATACAATTAAAATGCTTATAAAGAGGAAGCGGTCTTGTACAAAAAGGAAAATCAAGAACAAACAGTTTTAAAGATCCTTGAAAGCTCTGCAGTGTTAGGTTTCAGTGTTGAGAGTGTGCTGCTAGAAAAGCGCAGCAGGTCAGACAGCATCCGAGAAGCAGGAGAATCAACGTCTATTCTCCTGCTCCTTGGATGCTGCCTGACCTGCTGTGCTTTTCCAGCAACACACTCTCAACACTGATCTCCCGCATCTGCAGACCTCACTGTCTCACAGTGTTAGGATTCAACCTAAGGCTGTAGTTGTTCAATGAATATCTTATATCCTCAACATTGGCAAATTGTAGATATATTTGACTTCTCAGTCAATGGACGCTTTCTCAACCTGTTGCATCACTGTTATTTTTGAGAGGCTGAGAACAAAAATAGAAAAAGAGAGAGTAAGCCTTCCAGTTCTATGTTATGAATCCACATTTTCTCTGGGTCTCTGTCTCTGTGTCTCTGTCTCTCAGAAATATAATTTCTACCTGAAATATAAGTTATCTTTGTATTCCCAAGTCTGGCTTCATAGTTTCTTCAAGCTAAATAGTCTGCAGGCAGCATTCATCCCAATTGGTGAACTTTTAGGAAGGTTTGAATCATACAGAAGATACAATTCTAAACTTCAATGTCTTTTTATAATATTAATTTCAACTGCAAAAAGTTACTGTTTTTTTGATGGCTTCATGAGCTTGGCTCAACTGATCAGGTGACCACTCTGGTCATCTTTATATTTGTATTTTTCCTTTTTTAAAAACTGTTTTAGTCTGTGAAAACGCTAAGGTGTTAAAATCAGATGATTGAAATTAAAGATTGATGCTCCATTTTAACACTTTTATTCAAAGATACAAAAGGATTGAGGGAAAGTAAAAACAAAATTCATACAACAAAAAGGTAGAAGTGATTTAAAAAGCACATCTCTAAGTTCGTATTTCCAGCTCAGCATTCAAGGAATCTTAGCAAAATGTGCAATTATCTATCACATCCCACCTAGCCCTTTTAGAAAGCTCTCTAAAGTCTCTGACCCTTTATTTCAGAATGATTTGGGAATCTCTTTGCCGTGATCCCTCATCAAATGCTTTCAGAAATGAAGATAATCCTTCAAGTTTATCTTTTTTTTTTCAAGCCAAAATAAGTCAGACTGTGGAGTTCATTTATCATAGGAGTACCCATGATTGTTTACTGACAAATTCAAGGAAAGGAGACTATAATGATACCTATAATGGGGTTTACTGGGGTTTCCATTAACTTTTCTTCTTACATTCTGATGGACACTTGGGAAAATCCCCATGGAAACTAATAGAATATGTCTTTCTAGATAGTGTCAGAAACAAACTTGAACGAGTGATTGGATTGTGCATTAAGTGTGGGTTTAGATCTAGCTCCATTTGGATCCTGGAGATTCTCAAATCCTTGCAGAATCATCAAATTTATATCCATCTATCATTTGTGTTTCTGTATAAGTTTTTTTTTGACTGGAATACCACTTCTATTCGAATAGACTAGAAACCCCATTCTATATTTACAGCACTGTTTTGTGTAAAAAATTCTGTTAGTCAATTCCTGGGACTCTATCAATTTAAAAGAGGTCATATCAGTTTTTGCAAGAGATTGGACAGATGAAAGACGATCCTATTTGGATTTAGCTCCTTTGATATTCATCTGTTATTTACAGGGATCTTTTCATTCGTACATTGGACATGATGGATGTTGAGGTTAGGGATAGATGTTTAATTATTCTAGGTAAAGTTGGCATAAGGAGGGAAAAAGTGTTAATCATTCTAAAAGGGATTAAAGTGGACAGGTCCCCAGGTCTGGATGGGATCTAACCCAAGTTACTGAGGGAAGCAAGAGGAAATAGTTGGGGTCTTAACAGAGACCTTTGCAGCATCCTTGAACCCAGGTGAGGTCACAGAGGATTGGAGAATTGTTAATGTTGTCCCCTTGTTTAAGAAGGGTAGCAGGGATCATCCCAGGTAATTATAGACCAGTGAGCCTGATGTCAGTGGTAGGGAAGCCACTGGTGAAGATACTGAGAGATAGGATCTATTCCCATTTGGAAGAAAATTGACTTATCAGTGATAGGTGACATGGTTTCGTGCAGGGACATTCATGTCATAGCAACTTAATAGAATGCTTTGAGGAAGTGATAAAGTTGATTGAGGGCTGTAGATGACATATACATGGACTTCAGTAAGGCGTTTGATAAGGTTCCCCATGGTAGGCTGATGGAGAAGTAAAGTGACATGGAGTCCCGGATGTACTAGCTAGATGGATAAAGAATTGGCTGGGCAACAGGAGACAGAGAGTAATAGAGGAAGGGCATTTTTCAAAATGGAGAACTGTGACCAGTGGTCTTCCACAGGGATCCACAGCATGGTAATTGAGTCCCGCACTCTGAGAAAAGCTTCTTGCTATCCTCCCTGTCTATACCTCTCATGATTTTGTAGACCTCAATCAGGTCGCCCCTCCATCTTTCTAATTAAAATAATCCTAATCTATTCAAACTCTCCTCATAGCTAGCATCCTCCATACCAGGCAACATCCTGGTGAAACTCCTCTGCGCCCTCTCCAAAGCATCCACATCCTTTTGGTAATGCGGCAACCAGAACTGTCCGCAGTACTCCAAATATGGCCGAACCAAAGTCTTCTACAACTGTAACATGACCTGCCTCCTTTTGTACTCAATACCCCATCCAGTTAGGGAAAGCATGCTGTTTGCCTTCTTGATCACACTATTGACTTGCGTTGTCATGAGTTTAAAAATGAGAGAGGAAAAGTTTAGGGGAGATATGCATGAAAAGTTCTTTACACAGAGGGTGGTGGGATGCATTGCCAGCGGAGGTGGTTGAGGCAGGCACGACAGCATCATTTAAGATGTATTTAGACAGATACATGAATGGGCAGGAGGCAGAGGGATACGGATCCTTAGAAAATAGATGACAGGTTTAAATAGTGGATTTGAAATGGCACAGGTTTGGAGGGGCAAAGGGCCTGTTACTGTGCTGTAATTTTCTTTGTTCTTTAAAACATTTGTACAGAAAGTGGGAGCAATCTTTCTTAGTGTCATTTCATTCAAATATTCGCTGCTTCTCTCTTGTAAGGCTATAGCACCTTGACTCCCAATTTTTTTTGCTACATTTTATACAATGCATTAGGATGTTTCTCACAAGACTTGTCTCATTAGAGCCCATAACACACTTGACTTCCAGGATTTTGCAATAATGAGGGTGGAGTTTTCCGTTTTAGAGCACTTACTTCTGCAGGAGCAGACCTGCCTGAGACTGAAGTTTTAATGCGAATTCCTGCTGAACTATTTCACAGCACTGTTTCACACTTCAGAAACAGTGACCTCCAAAGTCAGCTGCTGTGGTGATTTGCAAACACTTCTTTGTCTTTCCCTGTCAAGCTTTTAAGCAGTGATTCTAACCTTTTTTGTAAGGCTGCAACAGAATATATACATTTATTTTCCCCCAAAATAATGCAAAGCAGTCTATCCACAAACATGAGTTAAATTGTTTCCCAATCTAATGACGTCTTCGAGTTTGTAATTAATATGAAAGCCAATTAAATCATGCTACCAAATATTTGCATCTACTTTTTAATTTTGTTTTTTACAAAACATCTTTTGAGCAACCAAATGATCATGATCATGATCTGATTCTAGATACACACAGAGCTCTCACCTCTTTTATTCATGCATTGGCATTCTTCAGTTCCACAGGCATCTGCTGAATGGAAAGGAACCAGCACACTTGTGAAAACAAGACAACACAGAATCTCTGTGGCATTAGGAAAGCTCTTGAGAATGGTCTATAATTGAGAGTGTTTAAAAGTTGAATCTATTGTCCAGTTGTGTAATTCTGTCTCGTACCAGGTATCAGCAAGGGACCACATAACAAGAGGATTGTGACTCATATTTGATTTTACTAACAAAAAGAAAAATGATGACTGAAATATCAAATAAAAACAGAAATGTGAAATAAAATGGTTCTGAAGAAAGGGGATATGCAAAACCCTCACCTCTCCTTTTCTCTTTCCAATATTGATTTACTTATATGAATTTCCAGTAATTTTTGTCTTGATTACATTAAAAACACTAAGCATGAGTTATGTTATGCCAAAGTTTTATGTTGAGTATCAACAGCTTTTATTGTTCATTTAGTGTTTCACACATGCATTTCCATGTTTAACATTGATCATTAAATCCTAGATTTAGGGAGAAAAATAAGTTTACTGACTTGTTGTCAGTTGAGAAATGTACTGCTGTTAACTAATTGGTTTATAGTATCTCCATAACGTTTCATGCTATCAATAAAAGAAATTTAAGTTGAAACATTGGACTTAGAAATAAGCATCTTTAAATCTTATTAATACCAACAATACCCATTGTGTAGCCTCTTAGATTAAAGTAATAGATTAACAAAATTGGATAATATGTTACATAGCCCTGGTGAATAAGAAACTTGTTCACATCATTACTTCCATTAACTTGCTAACTAAATTACTCTATTGTGCCATTACTTCGAAAACATCAGATAAAATTGCATGCCTCTGGCATAGGAGTGAAGAAAACTGACTGTGTACACAATATAAGCCATCAGAGACCTTCAAAATCTTTACAATGAAATTAGTATCTTTATTGCAGTAGTGTATTGTGGTATCTCTATTCCATCCTATTTCATTCTTCTCACCATCACTCTCATACCATAGTCAGCATTCCCTTCCTTCCTCTCCTCTGATCCATATCCAATCTTTCTATACCAACTGATTGCTTCCATTCTATCCCCCAGTGCCATCCTTCCTATTGCACTTCTCAAGTCATCTTCTTCCTTTTTCTTGTGATACAAACCCATTTTCACTCTAGCAATCTGAGCCCCACACCCCTCTCCTCTCCCCATTCCTAACCTTTCATCATCAGTAAGTCAGTATAAAGAGCAGCAATACCTGGGGGCAGGGAGTAAACGAGGCAGATAAGTGGCACGGGTTAAGAGCCAGAAAGCAATTTTTGTGTGCTCGGCTCCACCGCTCAAATAAACCAGCAAAAACCAGAAAATACTGACAGACAGAACAATGTAGTGAATCTTTCCAGCCTCCGAATATGTGGGCAATGATCAGTCAGTTGGAAAAATCGGGGAAAAAGTTAGATGTTTACCATTGAGATAAAAGATCCAATTTTGAATTGAATTGAATTAGCTTTATTGCCATATACTCAAATGAGTACAGTGAAAAGTTGATAAGTCACCGCTTATTGCGCCATCTTAGGAATCTAGGTGTAACCAAGGTTTGAACAGTGAGATGAGCAATCAGATACCTGTTTGAGTGCATGAACAGCTTATCAGTATCCAATCTGACCTCATTGATAATCAGTTTCCTTTTCTTCCGTGCACCGCAGAGAAACTAGGCCGTGACAATTCCTGACAAAGTCAGGGTGGGTACATGGTGGACGCAGCTTGTAGCTTGCTCGGACAGACTATGCTCTCCTTCTTGGAGAGCAGTCCCTAATTTTTCAGTCATTCTCCTTTGGCAGTGACTGCCTGCACCTCCCTATCCATCGAGATTGATACTGGACACTGGTCAGCCTCACCAAATCCATGTGACACATCTCTGACTCACTTAGAATATAGTTCACTTCTTCAATACATTTGTGAGCATTGGCAGCTTTCATTGCAATGCTACAAGCAGACCACTTTGTGTGCAGGGATAAGCACCCATCTTATTGGATTGGAGCTGGATGCATCTCAGGGGGGGGAAGCGGGGAAACAAGTAATCATACAGCATTTCTAATCCCCTAATCATAGTGATAGGGATGGACAGCACAGAAAAACAATACCTTTCAGCCTGTTGCATGCATGCCAATCAAAAGCAACCATGTAACTATTCTCATCCTATATTCCAGCACTTGGCCCAAGGCCTCATATACCTTGACATGACAAGTGTACATCTAAATGCTTCTTAAATATTATGAAGGTTTCTGCTTCTACCACCGGTACAAGCAGTGAGCTCCAGATTCCCATCACCTTCAGGGTGAAAAAGGTTTTCCTCGCATCTCTTCTGAATTATCTGCCCCTTACCGTAAATCCCTGGCTCCTGATCATTGATCTTTCCATTAAGGGGAAATGTTTCTCCCTTCTTGTCTCCCCCATCTTTGCTCCTCCATAATGTTATGCATTTCAAACATTTTCCTTCTCAATTCCCTCTGCTTGAAGGAACACAACTCCAGTCTGTCCAATCTCTCTTCATTACTGAAACTCTCTAGTTCCAGCCACATGCTGGTATATATCCTTTGCATCGTCTCCAGTGCTATGACAACACTTCTTCTAATATGGATTCCAGAACTGTAATTGAAATAACTCCACAGAGGCCCATATCTCATCATCAAGTCAGCTTTTATTTACTCATTGGAAGTGCTTGACACTGATCCAGCTCCCTCCAAGCCAGGTTTTCAGAGTGAGCAGAAACTCTGTTTATACCTGTCCAGCCAGGGCTCCCTGATTTGATCAGATTAACAGCCCCAATCAGGGAACTCATATTCTGAGATCTACCTGATTGTCCTCAATGCAATCACTACATCACTCAGTACTCTAAATGTGGCCTAATTAACGTTTTATACATTTCCAACATAACCTCCCTGTTCTTAATCTCTATGCTTCAGCTAATAAAGGTCGGTATCTCAGATTTCTTCTATTGGTTAGCCAAATCCTCTATCCATGGTAACGAGCTATTCACAATACCTTGGGCTATTGTTTTATTAAATAGCTTTTTACATGATACCTTATGAAAAATATCTGGAAATCTAAATATATTGCACCTACTAGTTTCCTTTATCTATTAAACTAATTGGTCTATAGTTATTGTTTTTTTTGACTCCCTGTTTGAATCAGAGTGTTACATTGACATTTTACCAATCGTCCAGAACTTTTTAAGAATCTAAAAATTCCTGGAGGATTGCTATCAGTACATCTATTATCTCTGTAGCTACTTCCAAAGGTACTCTAGCCCCATTAGTTCCTGTAGAGGAGAAAGTGAGGTCTGCAGATGCTGGAGATCAAAGTTGAAACTTTATTGCTGGAACAGCACAGCAGGTCAGGCAGCATCCAGGGAACAGGAGATTCGACGTTTCGGGCACAGGCCCTTCTTCAGGTGCATATTTTCTCCAGTGATAGTTATTTTATTGAGTTCCTCCCTCACTTTTGGCCTTCTATTATTCACTATCTTTGCAAGGTTATTAGTGCCTTCTAAAGTGGAGACCTTTGCAAAATATTTCCTCAACTTCTCTGCCATTTTTTTTGTTCCCTATTGTTATTTCCTCAGCGATATTCTCCAATGGGCTTATGTTCACTTTTCATCTCTCTTCCCTTTTATATATTTAAAGAAGATTTTCCTGTCCATTTTTAAATTACTTGCTAGTTTAATCGCAAAGTTTATTTTCTCACCTATACTTCTTCTTTGGTAACCATTTATTTGATCTTAAAATATTTCCAATCCCCTGGCTTACACTAATCATTGCCACATCATAATGTTTTTCTTTCAATTTAGTACTATCCTTAACATCTTTGGTTAACTGTGGTTGAATCTTTCATTCACCCGAATCCTCTTTCCTCACCGGAATATACCTTTGTGAGTTATGAACTAGTTCCTTAAATACCAGTCAATGTTGACTAACTGCATTTTCTGCTAAACTTTGTTTCCAGTCCTTTCTGCCCTCTCTTTTCTTTGTAATTTCCCACATCTAAGTACATGAAAAGTTAAGTACACTTACTGGATTAACCACTCCAACTTTAAAATTTTACATTGATTTTGTTACAATCAAATGAGGAGGAAAAGAAAAACAGGAAAAATATTCTACACTTCCTCATCTGACCACAATATGAGCCAGGAATGTGTATTTAATCCAGATTTATCTGGGTATATTCATCTACCAAGGTGAGTTTCTGCTGAAATTGAAAGGTGATTTCTAATAAGGAAGATAGAATTAAAAAAATAATATTTTGGTTAGTAACCTAATGAAGGGCTTTTCCTCCTCCTCGGATGCTGCCTGACCTGCTGTGCTTTTCCAGCACCACTCTAATCTTGACTCTGATCTCCAGCATCTGCAGTCCTCACTTTCGCCTAATTATCCAACAGGTCAAGGACGAATCTTTGGGAACACCAAAGACAATGGTGCAAGAGCAGGAACAAAAATCATTGCAAATGATCAAAACCGAAAGAAGTGCGGACACACTCTCATCAGAAACAAAAACAGAAATTGCCCAGCAGGCCTGGCAGCATCTATAGAGAGAAATCAGAATTAATGTTTCAGGTCCGGTGACCCTTCCTCAGAAGTCTTGGAGTTTTTGTCATCATTGCAAATGATACTCTGGCTGGACTTGGATACATAAAAATATACATAGAATTTGAGAGATAGTCCCACCTATTTGGCTGAGAGTGGAGACCATTGCAGAAGGATGGTGTGGTGAACCATGTTCAAGGTAACAGACTGGTCAGCAAGGTCAAGGAGTATGAGGAAAAATAAAATGCATCTGGTATTTGCATGAATTGAGCTTCTTTGTAGCCACATAGGTAATGGCATGTACTACAAATGTGAATTTACAGCTGGAGTGTAAGTAGAGATTTAAGTTTATTAGAGAGTATTCTTAAATACCTTAGCACAAATTATCACTGTTTCAGATGAACTACTCAGTCTGGAATTTCACACATTTTAGAAAAATAACATTCATGAGATTATGTTACTTTTCTACCTATCATTCTCCCCTATAGCATTTGCCTCCAATTGACACCCTCGGTTGATATTACTTGGTAAATTTCCTAATGCTCCCAAATTGCTCCTGCCCGCTCAGGGATTTTTCAATCCAATGTACACAGCTTTCAGATGTTAGCTGTGAGTTTGCCCAATAGACTTATCATTTTTGACTCCTTCCGTTAGTTGAGCAAATACCAATATGTTTTAAGTATAAGGACAGTGGTTGTTAATTGAGTTCCCATGCTAAATATCTGTTTAGTTAGCCTCTTTTCCCACTTTCTAGCTTTTTAATGTTGAAAGATTATGTGATCCAAAGTGCTGGAGTTGTGTGCCTACCAGGCTTACTGCTGCTAAAGCAGTTGGCTTTTTTGGTGTTGATGTTTACTGCTAATTTAAATAAAATTCTCATCTGAAATTATTTTCTGTTAATCTTGGTATTCTGAAGCTTCAGCAGAGTGGTTTTTCCATTCACTGCACTTGCTGTAAAATTAGTCTTGTGGAACAGCCTACATCTCCCAATTAAATAAACTACCCCATTTCAACCAAAGATAATATGTCAATTTGCAGCTGGGATATAAGTAGAGCTTTAGGTTCACGAGAGATTCTTTCTAAAGGTCTTGAAACAAATTATCTGTGTTTCAGATATGTCACTCAATCTGGGATTTCAGTCATTTTGGGAAGTGAAGGTGTAATCAGTAATTTCTGCAATGGGTGGCCAATTTGCAAATCCAGTTCTACTCCTGATGGAAAGCTGAAAATCTACCTCATTAACTGTCAAAATGCATGTTTGATCCATGCAGAAAGATCTTCTGTCATTTTCAATTCAAAAAGTTCAGAACTTGAGAAATAAACTGAATGACAGATTTAGTCAGCTCTGAAAACATTCAGACAACCTGAAGGTTCCGGGTAATCATTCATTTTCTGTAATCTGAACACATCTCCAATTTTACAGATTTATCACGAATTGTATTTTAAAGATGTTGTAATGTGGTTGCACAATTTGTTTAGCAGGGTCACAGTTTTTAAAATTTAGATAACACCACACCAACTTAAACATTGCTACAGATTTGACATGCCATGTTAGTCGAGCACATTCAACTAAATCTTTTTCTCTCTTTTTTTAGAATCATAGAATCCCAACTGCGCAAAAAGGGACCATTTAGCCCGAGTCAAAACCACCCTCCGAAGAGCATCCCCACTCTGTAAACCCTACATTTACCTGGTTACCACGTAACCTGAACACCTTTGGACTGTGGGAGGAAACCAGTATATTTGACCAAAATGCACACAGACACTGGGAGAATGTGTAAACTCCACACAGTCACCCAAGAATGAAATTAAATGCGGGTCCCTGGTTTTGTGAGGCAACAGTGCTAACCATTGAGCCACCGTACCACTCATAATTGGCTGATCTTTGTTGGGGGGGTGGGGGGTTACTGCAAATGGCTTCAAAATCTCCAAGCTTGGTAGGATGGAGGAGTTGGCTATTGTTTATGCTCATGTTTGTTTTTGAACTCTTCTTGTTAGCATGCATTTGTACCTTACGTGGAAGTTAGGTCAGAAGAGGATACCTAAACTTCTCTTTTCACCTTTACTGTCAAATGTAAGAGCTTCAAGGACTGATATGGCTGTCCTGAATCCTCCAATACCTCATCAAAAGTTAAATATGAAATCATCCTTTCATCATTTATATAAATGGCTTGAATGTGAGCATAGGAGGTACAGTTAGTAAGTTTGCAGATGACACCAAAATTGGAGGTGTAGTGGACAGCGAAGAGGGTTATCTCAGATTACAACAGGATCTGGACCAGATGGACCAATGGGCTGAGAAGTGGCAGATGGAGTTTAATTCAGATAAATGCGAGGTGCTGCATTTTGGGAAAGCAAATCTTAGCAGGACTTATACACTTAATGGTAAGGTCCTAGGGAGTGTTGCTGAACAAAGAGACCTTGGAGTGCAGGTTCATAGCTCCTCGAAAGTGGAGTCGCAGGTAGATAGGATAGTGAAGAAGGTGTTTGGTATGCTTTCCTTTATTGGTCAGAATATTGAGTACAGGAGTTGGGAGGTCGTGTTGCGGCTATACAGGACATTGGTTCAGCCATTTTTGGAATATTGCATGCAACTCTGGTCTCCTTCCTATCGGAAAGATGCTGTGAAACTTGAAACTGTTCAGAAAAGATTTACAAGAATGATGCTAGTGTTGGAGGATTTGAGCTATTGGGAAAGGTTGAATAGTTTGTTTTCCCTGGAACGTCAGAGGCAGAAGGGTGACCTTATAAGCGGTTTATAAAATCATGAGGGGCATGGATAGGATAAATAGACAAAGTATTTTCCCTGGGGTGGGGGAGTCCAGAACTACATGGCATGGGTTTAGAGTGAGAGGGGAAAGATATAAAAGTGACCGTAGGGGCAACATTTTCACACAGAGGGTGGCATGTGTATGGAATGAGCTGCCAGAGGAAGTGGGGGTCTAGATTAGAGTGGTGCTGGAAATGCACAGCAAATCAGGCAGCATCCGAGGAGCAGGAAAATTGATGTTTTGGGCAAAAGCCCAAGGAAGTGATGGAGGCTGGTACAATTGCAAGATTTAAACGACATCTGGATGGGTATATGAATAGGAAGAGTTTGGAGGGATATGGGCCAGGTGCTGGCAGGTGGGACTAGATTGGGTTGGGATATCTGGTCGGCGTGGACGAGTTGGACCGAAGGGTCTGTTTCCGTGCTATACATCTCTATGACTCTATGATCCTGGTCAACCAGCATTAGTCTCACATTACTCAAGTGCATTTGACAATTGAGTTGTTGACTCTACAATGAACACCAATGGTTTCATAGGCTGCCAAACATAGCTGTCTAAAACTACAGATAACTAATCACCATTCAGTGAGGGAATCAAAAACCCCTGGCTTTGATCTGCTGGAATAATACATCAAAATGAATCCACCTTCAAGATAACTTCCTGAGACAATTAGAGAGGAAAGGAATCTGTTGAAAGTGGATATATCTGATCTGATGCTACATTGCATGTTGAGGAATTATGCAATAACTCAAGACTAATTAGTATTTTACAAACTAAATTTAAGCTGAAATACTGGGTAGCATTCATGAATGGGATGGGCAGTGAATTTATTTTGGCCAAAGCCGACAGTGATGCCTTTATGTGCACGGCCAATACAAACATGTTTTCTTTAATTCTAATACAGCAATTACTACCGTAGCTCTCAAGGGGTTAACAAAGCGACTACTGTCAGAAGGAATGGAACAGCCAAAGTAAAAATAAATTCCTCTTCACATGCCTATGCTTAATAGAGCTATATTATTAACAACAAAGCCTCCTTTCAGACAGACTATGCCCGCTACATTTTCATGATTTATATTCCGTTCCCTGGGAACAGAGGAAAATTGATATTGTAGAGCAAGAACATTTCATGGTGTAAAAATATCTGTTTTTTCCACTGATTTCTCCACTATAATGAATATTTTTAGACTGCACAAACAACCTTTATGAATAGAGCATCGGAAACTACAATTTATTTTTGAAAGAAATTAAGTACTAATCTCAGGCAATCTGTGCCACAAATATTTAAGGGGTTTTGGTCCGTAATGTACCCAAAGTTTAGTGTTAAAAAAGTACATTTCAGGTTTGGCCAAATTCCAGCTGATCTGAGCTTGAAGCTGAGTGGAGAATCGTGTGGAAAAAAACTCATGAAATATTCCATTCTGGATGAGTTTGAGGAAGGTTTCTGTCAATGTATTCACCCCTCAGGGAGAAAGTTAATCAATTGAGGTGGAAAAGGAGAGGAGGGGGCGAGGAATATAACTGCTTTCGATTTAGAAACTTGTCATTAGGTTCAGTGATATCACTCACTCACTTAAGTGGATCTTTGGTCCAAAGTTGACTTGTACTGTCTGGGTTGTGCAATGGTGCAACAAAAAGCCACAGTCTATTGTGATCTAGGTATATGTGCCATTGCATGTGCCTTTTATATCTTTTTGAGCAACTGTTGTGAAAGACTTGGTAAAAAGGGACTAGCTATGAATTGCTTAGTTAGCCTTATTTTGCAGTGAGGAACATTCAGGACAACAATGATGATTGGGCAGTAACTCAAAATAATGAACATACTATGCCTTCAACCATCAGTCTTTCTTGACTTAGGTGAAATAATTCCCTTTTATCATTGTACACCATTCTATTATTATTTTATGCATTCACTGACATGTACTTCATCTAAGATGCTCCACTCCTGGAAGCAGTTGAAGCTGAGGTTGATGGTCTTGAGATGAATGATGTTGGACCCTTAGTCATTCTGCAGACAGCCCAAAGCTCAGCAGTAGAGTCATCATCAGAGGTTGATGGTGAGGGTTGGACATTGAAACTCAGTGAAGCAGGAGTCCATGGTCTGTGTAGAGAGACCATGAGATGAACACAGCAAGCTCAGGGGCTTCTACTAGCTCTTTCTTGAATCATAGCATTGATTCATTTATTTCCTTTTTCACGCAATTATGTATTGTTTTAACAGTACTTTTATGCTTCATTGCACCAATTCTCTGTTTAAAATTTATACCTTTAATTATTTTCCTGATTACATTTCTACTCATTGGAAATGTTTGACAGACTAGTGAAAATACTTACCTCACTTACCTTCATAGTCCTGAAGATGTACATCTAATTTCTCTTTGCATACTCAGCTCTAGTGAAGGTAGCTCTTGAACTCTCAAATTTCTTGAAAACTCCAAAACAAACAAATGCTCAATATCTGAAATAAGGGCAGAAAGTGCACAAGACATACAGGAGGCCCACAGTTTTTGGCAGGGACATAGCCTTTGTTATCCATAGCTGGTTACCGCTCCATAAACCAATCATCTATTTGTAGCTGACTGAATCCTACTTTGTACACACACCCTGGTGCCAATCTATCTGCAATCAGCCTCCCCTACTTCTTGAACAAGGTGATAGTGTATATATCGCTTACAATGAGTTTTAAAGAGTGGCGATGGGAAAAGCACACCAGGTCACGTAGCATCCGAGGAGCAGGAGAGTCAACGTTTCAAGCATAAGCCCTTCGTCAGGAATTTCTGATGAAGGGCTTATACCTGAAACATTGATGCTCCTGCTCCTTGGATGCTGCCTGACCTGCTGTGCTTTTCCCATCGCCACTCTTTTCGACTCTGACTCTCCTGCATCTGCAGTCCTCACTTACTCCTAGGTACCACAAGTTTTGGCAACTTCCTTTTAAAAAGAGCAGCAATCTCTTTCACAGTCATTTAAAGCAGTCCTTTTCATTTAATGATCAAACACACAAAAATAAGAATGGTCTTTTGAGCCATAATATGAAAAATAAGTCTATTAGGAAGTCATGTTTAAGGTTCTTTATTAAAATCAGCAGTAAAATCTCATGTGTTAGTGTGGGTGGGTAAGCTCCCTTTGTGAAATAATTTGCAAGCATCATTAATAGAAGCCAGGAGAATTCATTCTTGGTGAAATGCCTGTTCAGTTCGCCAGTGGTTGTTTAGGAATGATCTAGATTCAGCAATGAAGTTATTTCAACCTTTCAATTGGATTTTTGTCAATTCTAATATTCAGTTTATTAATTGCTGTGGCAACTTATATTAATTTGTCGGGACCACGATATGTCCTAGTTAGGTTTCACTGATTGGAAGTGTATGAGTTTTACTGTTTGGCAAATTGAGTGAGAGGCGTTAAGATTGATGTAGGTGAAGTAAAGGTCATTGTGGAGCTCACTACTAAGGATCAAAGAACAAGAAGGAATTATAGGCTTAATCCTCTGCCTAAATGTATTTGCTGAATCTTGTACATATTGCCTACATAACAATAACTTATTTTAGAGCCATTTCATTTAAGGATTAGTTTTAATTATTTTAATTAATTTAATCCTCTGAATTGTTAACTGAATAGAGACTAACAGATGTGTGTGTAGCAATCATAGCTTTAAAAAAAAGAGAAATTTTATGCATATAGGTCTAACTATTACCTCCAGCCGAGAAGCAAGAATTTGTTTCACATCTCCAGCTGAGACCAACTAATTCAGTGTAGAATTCCCCTTGGTTTAGCTGATTCAACTATTCCCTGAACAAATGCAGTAGGTCATAACTTTCTGTCAAATTGATGCTGATACTAATGGCTGACGCTTATATTCATACACAAATACGACAGCAACTCCAGGCAATGGACAAATGCATGCTTAAACTTAGAAATATAAAAGTTGCTGTCCAATATTCAGCACTCTTTCACTAGCTTCAAGAAAGCAGCATCTTATTGTTCAGCTCAACATTGAAATGTGTTGAATGATGTGGGACTCAATTCTACACAGTTCAGAGCTTCAATAAAGAGCCTGCAACCCTTTCAGAAAAATAAATCTCTAATGAGTTTTTCTCCAACCTTGTGTCACTTCCCACAGTCAGCATATTTTATATTGATAGCATACTGATATTGCCCGAACATTTGTCACACCATGAGAATGGGTCGATTTCAATTACTGCCTTGCCATCCATTACAAAAACCATCTATTATCCCATAAATTCTAATCAACTTGGGCAATTATTTGTTAATCAGTGATTCTTTTCACATACTCACCTGCAATTATGATAATACAAGGAAACAGTGATTACTTGGGCTCTCTGTGATTATTTCAATATCTAACCACATTATGTTCAACATCACCTTGGATTCTGTTTCATTTTCATGTAGTATCTTCAGTGATATGAGATTTACTGAGGAAACAGAGCATTACCCTGAGCCTGTCAGTCAAGAGACAATCTAATTCAGATAAGGCTTTATCAGTAAGCAGGAGCTGTGCCTGGTCAAATGAAGCATGGATTGGTTGGTGTGATGTAGATCATGGAAATGTTTCCAGTCACTGTGCACATCAAATGATCCAAGCTAACAGACAGGACACTTAAGCTCAACTGCTGGACCAGGCAAAATTTCACTCAAATGTTTAAGCAGTTTTAAAGTTAGAGAGACTTGTATGAGACCCTTTCCTTTGGGTAAATCCACTCCCTTTTGGTGCCTGTAGTGCTTACTTATTTTTGTTAATGTTTATGGCTAAAACATTCCAAGGCTTGTTAAAGGAAAAGCTTTCATTTTAAGGTTTGGTGACCTCCCTTATTAGTGAGCCTATAAGAGTCATTACTAAGCTTAACTTCCACTGCCCACCTGTCTGTGTTGCATACATTGGAAATAAAAGCGAAGGATTAACTTAAATCTTACCACAGTACTGCTGCTGTGAAATAACTCTTTCTTTCCTATGGAAGGATATAATTTGAAAACTGAAAAGAACAACAGGAAAGGAAATCTCTGATCCACCAAATATTCCTCACATTCTGTGATAAGTGGAGCATAATAACTAAACATCTTCATCCCTGTTGTATATTTCATATTGTTAGGATCCCAGCTGATATCATTACAGAACAAGTTCAGATGCCAGACAGAAATCTGGCTCATGAGATCATATTTTATTTGTTTTATATTTAACAAAGTGGTATTTCACTGAAACACAAGCACACGATGTTTCAGATTGAATTTTAACAATAAAAGTGAAGTTTGTTATGCTATAGAAAATGATAAATAGAATAAACACAACTTTTTCTCACCTGACATAATTTGAAAGATGGTGGAAGTGTAACCTTGTCTTTAGAACCGCAATCTGAACACTATCATTTTGCTCAAATGCCTGAGAAAGTTCACTTGTTTACATTTACATTACATTACAGTGTGGAAACAGGCCCTTTGGCCCAACGAGTCCACACCGACCCGCCGAAGCGTAACCCACCCATACCCCTACACTTACCCCTTACCTAACACTACGGGCAATTTAGCGTGGGCAATTCACCTGACCTGCACATCTTTGGACTGTGGGAGGAAACCGGAGCACCCGGAGGAAACCCACGCAGACACAGGGAGAACGTGCAAACTCCACACAGTCGCCTGAGGCAGGAATTGAACCCGGGTCTCTGGCGCTGTGAGGCAGCAGTGCTAACCACTGTGCCACCGTGTCTCTCACATCTGTAGTTTTAACTGATCTGCTTTATCAATTCCTCGTCTTGAGAGTTTAATAGTCATTTCCCTGATTACTCAAACAACTGTATTTAGAATTTCTCAAATTTGAGTGATTCTTTCAGGGTTCTAATCAAACACTTTCGGTTTCGAGCTTTGAAATTAAAATCCTTATACTGAGGTAATCTATTTCCCAAACTTACTAAACTTACTCGTTTTCTTCGGAGAATCTTTTGCAGAAATTTGTTAACCAAAAGCACAGCAGGTCAGGCAGCATCTGAGGAGCAGGAAAATTGGGCAAAAACCCTTCATCAGGAATCCAGCACCACTCTAATCTAGACTGTGGATTCTTCTCACCCTTGTGGATTTGACCCTGTTGAATAATTGACACTGAATAAAACATGTCATAAAACAAAACTGTTTTAAAACATGTCATTAAAAAAGGAGTAGGCTATTCGGCCCCTCAAACATGCTCATCCAGCGTAGCAGTTTGAATTGGAGGGGTAATCAGTCGGCCTTAAAAACTAACAATGTTTGGTGTGGTGTGGGCACAAGTAACAGTCTGGCATTGACAAACATGTAGTCAAAGCAACAACAAACCTTATTTATATTGTAAATAAAAACCAATAGAACTGCAGATGCTGTAACTCAGAGACAAAAACAGAGGTGGCTGGAAAAGCTGGGCAGGTCTGGCAGCATCTGTGAAGAGAAATCAGAGTTAACATTCCTGGACCTGAAACATTAGCTCTGATTTTGCTTCACAGATGCTGCTAGACCTGGTGATTTTTTCCAGCAATTTCTTTCTTTGTCTCATTTATATAGTATTTGTGTACAGAAGGTGACTGAATAGCTCAGTATAGAGGAAGAAAAGGAGAACCACAAGTCTAAGTGGAGAATTGAAACAAAGGAAATATTGTTAAAGGGGAAAGTGAGAAAGCAGAAGTTATTGTACACACTGTTAGGATTGGCACAGTTAGGGAAAAGGTAAAGGCTTTACTGACTGAATAGGTTAGGTGGAAGATTAAAAAGACAGCTCCTCTAAAAGTAGTAATCTCAGTGCCAGTGAGGGAAAGAATTAAAGGATAAAGGAAATAAATCAGTGGCTGAAGAGGTTGTGTAATGTTCAGAGATTTGGGAGGGATGATTGGGATCTCTTCTGGGGCACAAAAGACCTGTTCAAAAAGGATGTGTTTTACCTCTACTGGAAAGGGACGAGTCCTAATAAAAAGATTCATAATTCTATAAAGGAAGACAGTAAACTACGGGGGTGGGGAAGGGCACTGGAGGGATCCTAACAGGAAGAGTTAGTAGAAAGATTGATGAGGTTGGTTTTGAATCTGAAAATAACAAGTAAATTAGAAAAGACAGATAAGAGCGAGTCATAATCATAGAGATGTATAGCATGGAAACAGACCCTTCGGTCCAACCCGTCCATGCCGACCAGATATCCCAACCCAATCTAGTACCACCTGCCAGCACCCGGCCCATTTCCCTCCAAACCCTTCCTATTCATATACCCATCCAAATGCCTCTTAAATGGTGCAATTGTACCAGCCTCCACCACTTCCTCTGGCAGCTCATTCCATACAGGTACCACCCTCTGCGTGAAAAAGTTGCCCC
>NC_057735.1:14957322-14959056 GCF_004010195.1 Chiloscyllium plagiosum
CCCCCAATAGCAGCAGGGAGATTGAAGAAAGCATAGGTCGACAGATTTTGGAAAAGTGTGGACGTAGTAGGGTTGTTGTAATGGGTGACTTTAACTTTCCCAATATTAATTGGAACCTCCTTTGAGCAGAAGATTTGAATGGAACTATTTTTGTAAGGTGTGTTTGGGAGGGTTTCCTAACTCAGTACATTGACAGGCTAACGAGGGGAGAGGCCATTCTAGACTTGGTGCTCAGAAACAAGCCGGGACAGGTATAAGATCTTGTGGTGGGAGAGCATTTTGGTGATAGTGACCACACCTGCCTCACATTCTACATAGTTATGGAGAAGGAGAGGATTAGACAAAATGGGAGGATATTTAATTGGGTAAGAGGAAACTATGATGCGATTAGACATGAGTTAGGAAACATGGATTGGGAGCGATTGTTCCATGGTAAAGGCACTATAGACATGTAGAGATTGTTTAAGGAACAGTTGTTGCAAGTGATGAATAAATATGTCCCTCCAAGACAGGCAAGAAGGGGTAAGATAAAGGAACCTTGGATGACGAGAGCGGTGGAGCTTCTCGTCAAAAGGAAGAAGGTAGCTTACATAAGGTGGAGGAAGCTAGGGTCAAGCTCAGCTCTAGAGGATGACAGGCAGGCGAGGAAGGAGCTTAAAAATGGTCTGAGGAGAGCCAGGAGGGGGCACGAGAAAGGCTTGGCAGAACGGATTAGGGAGAACACAAAGGCATTTTATACTTATGTGAGGAATAAGAAAATGGTCAAAGAAAGAGTAGGGCTGATCAGGGATAGCATAGGGAACTTGTGTGTGGAGTCTGAGGAGGTAGGGGAAGCCCTAAATTAGTTTTTTGTTTCTGCCTTTACAAAAGAAACGAACTTTGCAGTGAATGAAACCTTTGAAGAGCAGGTGTGCATGCTGGAATGGAGAGAGATAGAGGAAGCTGATGTGCTGAAAATTTTGTCAAACATTAAGATTGAGAAGTCGCCAGGCCCAGACCAGATTTGTCCTTGGCTGCTTTGGGAAATGAGAAATGCAATTGCTTCACCACTTGCGAAGATCTTTGCATCCTCGCTCTCCACTGGAGTCGTACCTGAGGACTGGAGAGAGGCAAATGTAATTCCTCTTCAAGAAAGGAAATAGGGAAATCCCCGGCAATCACAGAATAGTCAGTCTCATGTCTCTTGTCTGCAAGGTGTTAGAATGGATTCTGAGGGATAGGATTTATGACCATCTGGAAGAGCATGGCTTGATTAAATGCAGTCAACACAGTTTTGGTCAAGCTCAGCTCTAGAGGATGACAGGCAGGCGAGGAAGGTGAGGATTTATGACCATCTGGAAGAGCATGGCTTGATTAAATGCAGTCAACACGGCTTTGTGAGGGGCAGGTCAAGCCTCACAAACCTTATCGAGTTCTTTGAGGATGTGACTAGAAAGGTTGAGGGTCGAGCTGTGGATGTGGTGTATATGGACTTCAGCAAGGCATTTGATAAGGTTCCCCATGGTAGGCTTATTCAGAAGGTCAGGAGGAATGGGATACAGGGGAACTTAGCTGTCTGGATACAGAGTTGGCTGGACAACAGAAGACAGCGAGTGGTAGTAGAAGGAAATCATTCTGCCTGGAAGTCAGTGATGAGTCGTGTTCCACAGGGCTCTGTCCTTGGGCCTCTACTGTTTGTAATTTTTATTAATGACTTGGATGAAGGGAATTGAAGGATGGGTCAGCAAGTTTGCA
>NC_057735.1:14959556-15023219 GCF_004010195.1 Chiloscyllium plagiosum
AGTCCCAGACAACCCCAAAATTGAGTCCCAAGCAGCAGCAGTGGAGGTGGGCCTCTAACAACAACAGCAATGGTGGAGGTCCTGGGAGGGGCCCCAAGGCAAGTCCCAGGCAGCAGCAGTGAGGCAGGCCCCAAGCAGCAACAGCTGATGCAGGTCCGGGCGGGGTCCCAGAGACCAGCAGTGGGAGTGGGCCACAGGTCAGCTGCAACACTCCCTTGACCTGGGTGAGGCCCAGGCTGCAGCTCCAGAAGTAGGCCCCAGACTCCAAAAGCTCTCACCTCATTCTGCTTCTGCCTCCTCCTCCTCTTCTTTTTTCTTCTTTCCTTCCTCTCTCTCGATGTGGGGCAGCTAGTCCAGGAACAATCCCCTTCCTCTCAGTTCCCTTCAACGAGGAGAGTCCTTGCACGTGCGCGTGCACTCACTCACACTGATCCAACTCTCAAAGGGGAAAACACCCAACTGGCCAGTGACAAGCACTGCCCTTCACATCAAAGGGCAGTGCTGTGTGATCAAAACAGTGAATGGGAGGGTAGGGACTAAATCAAAATAGAGTCGGAGGGGGAAATAATGCACTCCACTCACTGCAGCACCCACCTCTCCCTGAACAACTCCAGGGTGTTGGTGGACACCGCGTGCTCCTTCTCCAAGGACACCCGGGCCCTAATGTAAGAGGGGAAGAGGGGCAGGCAGTCGGCCCTAACGACCCCCTCCATGGCCCACTGCCTGGACCTGTTGATGGCCAGTTTGGCCAGGCCCAGGAGCAGACCCACGAGGAGGTCTTCAGACCTAATTCCCCGTTTATTTATTTTTTACTTTTTCCTTTTTTTTAATTTTAACCCCCACACTACCACCTAAGTGCGGTAGTGCTTATTTTTTCCCCAGCACCCATGGTGTGTGTGTGCAGGTGTGAGACACAGTGAGAGACACAAAGTGCACCAATCTTTATTCAATTTCCACCACCAGGAAGATAGGAAAACACCCGGGTGGCCAGTGACAAGCACTGCCCTTTACATCAAAGGGCAGTGCTGTGTGATCAAAACAGTGAAGGGGTGGGTAGGGACTAAATCAAAATAGAGTTGGAGGGAGAAATGATGCACTCCACTCCCTGCGGCGCCCACCTCTCCCTGAACAACTCCAGGGTGTTGGTGGACACCGCGTGCTCCTTCTCCAAGGACACCCGGGCTCTAACATAACCGCGGAAGAGGGGCAGGCAGTCGGCCCTAACGACCCCCTCCACGGCCCGCTGCCTGGACCTGTTAATGGCCAGTTTGGCCAGGCCCAGGAGCAGACCCACAAGGAGATCTTCAGACCTAATTCCCTGTTTATTTTAGTCAGACAGGGCTCTCTGATTGGCCCAGTGTAGCAACACCAATCAAGGATCTCCTCATCAATGAGATCCACCTAACCATGGTTGCAGTCACTACATGAACTAACTGAAGACAGAGTTGGGGTAAGGGGACATTTTCATGCTGGAAGCTTATATTAGTTGTGTGCAGCATGGATCAGTGCTGGAGCCATAATTATTTGCAATATCTAGTAAAGACCTGGATGACAGAAGAGAGTGAACCATCATCAAGTTGGCTGGGTGACAGAAACTTAGGTAGGAAGACAAGTTGTGGAGGATGAGGCAAAGAGTCTACAAAGGGAAAAGGACAGGTTAACTGAGTGGGCAACCTTGACAGATGGAATATAATGTGGGGACGTGTGAGGGTATGCATTTTGGCAGGAAGAATAGAAGAGCACAATGTTATCTAAATAGGGAAAGACTGGAGAAGGCCACAGAATGGAGTCCTCATCCATGAATCACAAAAGGCAAAAATTCAAGTTCATGAGGTAATAAGGAAGGTAAATGGAATGATGTCCTTTATGTCAAAGAAAATCGAATGTAAAATTTTACTAAAACTGCTCAGGACACTCGTCAGACCACAGCTGGAATACTATGAACAGTTTTAGGCCCCTTATGTCAGGGAAGATATACTGTACTGGCATTGGAGACAGTCCTAAGAAGATTCACTAGACTGATACCAGGGTATGGAGGGACTGTCTTGAGGAAAGGTTTGAATAGATTGGGCCCGTACTTGTTGGAATATAGAAAAATAAAAGGCAACCTTACAGTGTTCATAGGGGACTTGATAGGGTAGATGTACAGTTTGTGTTTTTTTTTTGTGGGAGAGTCTAGGACCAGACAGCACAATCTCAGAGTAAGAGGCCACATATTTAAAACAGCGATGAGGTGGAATTACATCTGAGGTTTGTGAATCTGTAGAATCCTTTACCACAGAGTCCTGCTGAGGCTGGGTCATTAAGTGTATTCAATGCTGTGATAGGCTGAGATTTAATTAGTAAAGAAATCTGGGGCTAAGGAGAAAAGGCAGAAAAGTGGTGTTGGACATTATAAGATCATCCACAGCAAATAGCAGAGCTGACTTGATGGGCTGAATGGCTGACCTCTGTACCTTCTGATTTTGTGATCTTTTGTAGATTTCTGTGTTGTTTCTCTACCAGCTGTGTGCCTCCTGGCACCACCTGCTGCTCTTAGGAAGGAGAGGCACTTAGATTACATGTCAGGTTCCCTGCATCTCTTCCACCATGCCTTTGGTCATGAGGATCATTGGCTGGTCAGATGGAGTGCATGCATTTAGCACACGATGAGGGTACTGGGCCTAGTTCTCCATGGTTTCTGTCAACCTGTCTAAGAATGCAGCCAGACATGTTCAGGCACTGCGTCCCATAGATGCACACTCCTGCAGACTCTGGGCAATGAGAACCATTGTCTCCAGGTTAACAGTTTGCTGCTCCTGTTCCTCTCTGTGCATTTTGATGAAGTCTTTATTTGCCGATACCTCAAGGTCTTCTCCTGATGGCATGAGCAGTCCTCCGAGTGCCAATCGCCTGGAGTGTTCCTTCCTCAATCAACTGTGAAGCTGTCACAGTGATGCACTTACCAGCTCATGTTCTCAAAAGTTCCATAGCTGACGTTCCCATCAATGATATCAGTATCTGAGATCAGCTGAAGACTTACCAATGCTTCCTCTGAGGCATCTGAATTGTCTTCCTCTGAGGTCAAGGTGGTGCCTCTACAGGAACAGTCTCTTTGTCCACAATGACCATGGACATTCTGATAGTACCTGCACAGCACAAAGGACAGAAAACATCAAGTCAAGTGGTTAGATGTGGTGTGCAATGAATGACATTGACAATGGTGTTAACGTGATAGTTGCAATGGAATGGAGAATTGGCATTCTGAATATACCATCACCATGGGCACTGCAGTGATTCAAGAAGGCATTTTATCACGTCCTCAAAGGTAATTCAAGATGGGCAATAGATTCTTACCTTTCAAAAGAGAATTTGAAAATAGTGAAAGAATTTTCCAGAACAGGGGTTCAAGTTTAAATAGTCTATGATTGTACATCCATTACAAGTAATCCAGCAGGTTCTGAAGGCGGAAGAGAAATAAGAAGAAAGTTGAGTTCTGATGTGCCACTGGTAATATTGACTGAAAAACGTTGTGCTACGCACACTGGATTTCTTTGAATGAAGTTATTACCTGGTGTTGTAAGGGGCCTTCACAATATAAATATCTTTATTGCTCTCTTATCCTGAACTGAGTGCAAAACATAAAGACGATTGGCAGCGGCTTAATATCTTATGTTTCACATTGATTCCTTTTATACTCTTAAGGGCATGTATTGTCTTTTTGTCTGTTAATGTGAATGAGACAAAATATGGCAATAGTATCAATTTTGTTCGACCCTAATTAATGCATTCTTGATATCACTTCATACATGGTTAGAATAACTTCTAGCAATCACAGAAGCAAAAGCTAATCGATCTTAACTGATTCCTGCAATGGTCGTACTGAATGGCAATATTAAAGAGAGATTGGATTGGTCAGGATTATATTCACGTGAGTTCAGGAAGGTGCGGGGAGGTCTCATAGAAAGCCCTACAGTCCTCAAAGGACAAGACAAGATAAACCGGGGAAGAATGTTCCTGATCACTGGGGAGTCCAGAAACAAAGGTCACAGTCTAAGGGTATGGGTAGGTCATTTAAGACTCTGAGGAACAATTTCTTCATCCAGAGAGTGATGAGCCCTTGGACGTCTTTGCCACAGAAAATGGTTAAGGCTAAAATATTGAATATTTTCAGAAAGGAGCGAGATATAGTTCTTCGTCTTTGATCCCTTTTGCCCTATGGAGAGAAAATGGGAAGAATAGAATAATCAACCATGATCACGTTGACTGCACATCAGGCTCAAAGGGCTTATTTCTGCTCCTATTTTCTACGTTTTTCTGTTTGTCATGGAAGTACGTTAATGATCCACGTGGTCTGCCAAATACACTTGTATGTTGCCGATTTGGATTGTCAGTATTCAAGTGTCTTTTCTGCTACAGAACGCTAGTTAGTGAAGTTCCCGTTCTCACTTATGTTTTGCTCTTTCTCTAATTTATTTCATATCCATCTTAGTTTACCATGGAAGACTCACTCATTTTGGCCTATCAACAAAACACTCCACACCAGCCATACTAAATGAAAAATATTGCCAAGGTTTAAGATGCCAATCACTGTGTGAGCCAGAGAACAGAGCAATTATCAACATTTCCCAGCTGTCCAAGCCTTGCTCATACAGAAGGAGGGAAGGAAACCAAAAATAAGAAATAGTGGAATCAGAGGTGATAGCAGAATCTTCTCAATCCTAGAATAAATGGGCATTAATGAGAAAGTTGGGTGAATCGTATGAAACCAGCAAAGAAAGATTTCCCACCGTCGAAAGCAAAATGTCCCATTTTCCATCTAAGTGTTGCAAGGCAAGACAAGGTTCTCTCTTGTGAGTAGCGTGGGGCACATTTGCATGTATTGGTGCAAACTAGCATGCATTAGCATTCCTGTTATTGCATAATCTCATCTCAGTAATATGCAGTTTCTTATTCTCACACTTGGAACCAGACAGCAACAATCGCTGATCTGAAATGCACTGTGATGACTGCAACTTGCCACTTGCTCTTCCTGATCACCATCATTCACTGATACCTCAGGATACACTCCATGGGCAGGAGCCACATGCATTCCCTTCCAGCAGGACCTCTAGGTTTCCGACAACAAGGCAGGATTCCAATTACCCTCCATTCAGGCATGTTAGGAACAAATAAAACAAACCACACAGGGCACTTCCAGACTGCCAGAACTTCACTAGGTGCAGGACTGAGCTTTAAAGATAGCATCGATGTCAGGAATCCTGGAAGATTCCCAGTCACAGTGAGTATCTCCACCTGGGAGAAAGCAATGACTGAGTCACCACAGTGGATAGGTAAAAAGGCAAGTTTGGGAAGAGAGAGTAGGAAGACTTGCTGGGCCTCAAGAGAGAAACCCCTCATGAAATTTGCCAAAAATGACATTTCTTAATGGCTCAGCCAAAAAGCTAGAATTTGCACTTCAGGGTTGAGAGCACAACGTCAAGAGAACATGGGGTGGAGAATAGAGTTTGACAGCAGATCCTAGAACAACGTTTGAGGCTCCCAGTTGTATAGAGATCAGTGGACAAGATTAACCTTGGTGCTCTAGCACTTTGGCGATGCCAGGAAAGGGAGAACGAAGCAGAGAAAAAAAGAATACTCCATCTATCAACCCTTACTCTGCCCAGTCCCTTCCATGCCAGATCATGCCCTCTACACATCCAATTCATGGATTCCCATAGACTTTCCAGAATTTGTCTGCAAATAGCCCCTCATACTTTCCAAGCCAATCTATTCCCCCACTTACCCTCATGGATCCTCAATCCCTCCATGCCAACCTATGCCTCACCCAAACCATTGGCTCCTATACTATCCATGCTAATCCTTTATTCTGTACCAAGGCTTTTCATAGGTCCTATGTCAATTTAGTTCCAACTCAGGCCAATGCATGTTGCCACCCACCAACCTTTGTTCCCGCCCTCCTTCATATCAAGTCATTCAGCATCTACCAAGGGCAGACTCAGTACCCCTGCTCGTTCTAATAGTACATGCCTATCAATTTAAAAATTCACTTTGAGAAAACCCCATTCCTTGCATTTAACCTCCATCTATCTCATATATAAACATACAATTATATTCATAATCCCACTTCAGAGACTTCATTGGCAGTTGGAGACACAAAATGGAAATATTAGGTTGTGAAATCAGTTTTTCAGAACCAATCTTGGAATGATAATCTTCACACATGTATAGACAGACAGATTGATATAGAAAACAATGATTTTCTCTTAATATTGTGTTGTTCTTTTCCAACTATTCAAAGAGTAGGAGGTTGAAATACCATGACAACTTTCTTCAGCTTCCTTTGATAGCTCCCATTGATAGGTCCCTTTGGCAGTTCCAATGAGAGTGCCAGTTCCAATTAGTTTACCCACATTTACACATATTTAAGTCTACCTTTAACAATCTCAAAGAACACTTTGCCTCTCCAGAAGGATAATCTCTCTTTCAAGGTGGAGGTGGTGGCCGGCTACATAGTATTCAGGCTCTGTGCCCATATGCTCATGCTTCCACTCACCTGGCCAGCCATAGTCTCCTTTTTTTTGTTTTGCTTCTTCATTTCTCTTTTGTATCAAAGTTGACCTCTTTCTTCTTTTCTGCAGCTTCAATGGCAGTGTCCCATAACCATTCCAGACTTCCACGAGCCTTGGAGCATATAAAAGATGGACTTTGTCCTAACTTTGCCTTAATTATTTCTTTCTATAATTTCTGTAATTAAAGTAGTGCCAAATTGTGGTCAGGTATACATATCTCTCTGTATTTTCATAAATACAAGTGACAAAGTGATGTTCTGTTCTATTCTATTCTATTCACTGACCCTCCCTCTTCACTGGACACCAAGCTGATTGTTTCAATAGCGTAAAAATTCAGTTGCCACATCCCCAGAAATGTTCAGGCAAGCAAATTATAAATCTCCATTCCCTTCCCCACAAAGCCTCCATGAAGGACTTGGTTGGCAATTCCAAAATTCAGCAAAATCCAAAATTTGGACCCTGTACCTATTACATGAATCTGCTCAATCAATTTTAAACTCCAATCAATTATTAAATTCCTATTCTTCTGTGCAAATATCATTAAAATATGAACAGAACCTGCTAGTAAAACTCAGCAGGTCTGGCAGCATCTGTGGAAAGAAAGTAGAGTTAGTGTTTTGGGTTCAGTGACTCCTCATCAGAAGGACTTGAAACATTAACCCTGCTTTCTCCCCACAGATACTGCCAAAGCAGTTGAGTTTTGCCAATAATTTCTGTTTTTGTTTCAGATCTCCAGCATCCGCAGTTCTATGTCTAATTTGAATAAACTATGAATATTTCTTCCTGTTTTATTGCATTTGTTCTGCTGTTTATATTCTCCATTATTTCTTATCCCTGGGACTTGACAGTAAAGAAACTGACACTTCAGTGAAGTGCTGTGTTTTCCAATAGTCACATCATTGTTAGGATCAGGCATTGCTCTTGTGATCTGCCTCTGGACTCGGATAGATGTTTAAGGTCCAGTGACACAAACTAAAATAGTTCTTCCTTATCTCGATTAGATTAGATTCCCTCCAGTGTGGAAACAGGCCCTTCGGCCCAACAAGTCCACATTGACCCTCCGAAGAGTATCCCACTCAGATTCATTTACTTCCGACTAATGCACCTAACAGCATTGGCCAATTCACCTAACCTGCACATCTTTTGACTGTGGGGGGGGAAACCCACACAGACACATGGGAAAATGTGCAAACTTGACACAGATAGTCGCCCGAGGTTGGAATCTAACCTGGGAACCCTGGTGCTGTGAGGCAGCAGTGCTAACCACTGAGCTACCGTGTTAACATTTCTGTCTGATATCAGCACAAAATATCATTTTGTCTTGATTAGTAGCAATGTGTGTATGAGAAATTGATTATTTGATAGAGCAAATTACAACAATCCTTGCATTCCAAAGGAATTAATTCTATGTGAAGTACTTTTGAAATGCTTTTCATCTGGTTAGCAGATTCAATAAAAGAGATGTTGCATTCATATTCATTTTTGAAAAGATGCTGTACACTCCATTCGACTCTCCCTGACAGCCCCTCACTCTACTTCTGATTCTTCATCCATCTGTCATTTTGAATTCCACATTTTCTTTGGATTTCTGACACTGAGTAAATTCTACAACTCTTCCTAGCAAACAGTAGGAAAGGAACTAACTTGTAACACTGCCTAATAATGTGTAGCTTTGCACTCCAGCAAACCATGGAGATGTTATGGTGAGTGAGTGGGGCCAGGGCTGGTTGCGTTAAGAAGGTGGTTCTCAAAGAAAGAGTGAAAAGGTGGACCAACAATACATTTCTACAGTGCTGGGCAGATAATCCTTGTCTTTCTCATGAAGTTAATGCTTCCTCCTTTTGTACCATCACAGCTGATACACTTTATACTGAAGTTTTTCTTTTCAAGGATTCTTTACAGTAATGTCAGCCTGCGTGGGAAGAGCCAATGTTCCTTGTTGAAATATGTTAGCACAATAATGAAAACTTAAATTCTAATTTGCCTCAGCAGTTGCCATGGCAATAGTGCAAACTCAACGCATTAGAAAAAATGAATAAGACTTAGATTTTATATAATTCTCTTTGTAGTATAATGGTTAAATCTGACTGTTATGTGAATGATGCAATGTGCATTGTCGTAGGAAGTGATGCAATGTCACATGACCTTACTGGCTCTTGTATTCTTGTGGCAAGATGAAGAAACAATTAAATGGTCTTAATAAAGTTAGATTACTCTGCCTTTGCAGACTCTATAAATATTCTTTAGCAGTATAATAAGAACAGGAATATTACTCTTTTCACTACCATCAGATCTCTCAAAATGCTTTATAGCCACTTTTCAAAGTGTAGGTATTGGTGTAACATATAAAATGCGGCACCAAACACCGACAAAGAGCAATGTGACAATAACCAGATAACCTGACTTCTTTTTGTGACATTAATTAGGGATAAGTATCAATTAGAATAGTGAGAATGACTACCTGGCTGAAACAGTGTCATGGAATTTTGTGTATTCACCTGAGAGAACAGAATCGGGTCTCAACTTAACATCTCATCAGAAAGACAGCACATCTGCCACTGTAACACCATCTTAATATTAAACTGAAATGCCGATACAAGTCCGGCAGTGGGATTTGAACCCAAGACACTTAGTGCCAAGAGCATAACCAACTGAAGCGCGCGCACACGAACGAAAATGAAATATTTATGTAAGAAAGGATATTACCTCTTGCAGGTAAATTGATTTCAAAAGGGCACTTTTATTAAGAGTGCTCTTTGAGAACGGAGATGAAGAGAAGTTATTCTCTGAGGGAGATGGGCGAAATTAGAACTCCGCTTAGGAAGGCAATGGTGGTGGGTGGACAATATTTTCAAGGTGAAGGTAAATGTGTTCTTGTTAGGCTGAGGAATCAAAGGTAGATAGGGGGTAGACAGGAATCTGGAATTCAGGACAGAACAGTGCACTTGTTGAATGGCACTTGAGGCGTCAAATGGACTACCTCAGCTTCCAATCTGTATATGCATATGTACCCGCACCTGCTTCCCCCTCTACCCGACAGAGGATTAGCCTGGCCCTTGATTAATCAGTCCGGTGACATTACTACTTCTCCACCATCTCCCCCATTTATGTTTAGATCCTAGGTATTTTCTTGGGAGATAAGTGAGGGCAGGAGTGGTAGCCACATCAACTTTATTATGAACCTGTTAAGACTTGCAATTTTCCAGTCTGCGTCTAGATTCCTGAAATCATCAGGGAGTAGAGGTATTACCCAGACATGTCCTTCTAACAACAGAGACCAAGGGTCCAGTGCAATGGTGGATTTGGGACCTACCCTGCCGGCCTGGTTCCACCAGCAGCAGGAGGTTGTCCTATTGAGACGCATCTCCTCCATAACATTACCATTGCTGTTCTGTCTAAAGCAATCGGAAAAAGGGTGCCTTCACCTTGGGATATCATTTCTATCCTTTGCTTAAAAAGATCAGCATTTACTTCTTTAGAGCCTTTTATTGGCCCTCCATGTTTTGGAGCTCACTTACTGTCCTTAACTGTATAGTGAACTGATTTGTTGTTCTCCAGTTGGCCAGATTGAGAAAGATCAGAGTTAGGGTTCAGAAGGTCATGGCCAAAACTTTGCACTTGCAAATGAAAAGCAAAATTACAAACTAAAACAGAATTGTTCAAAATGTTTAGCAGATTTGCCAACATGTATGCAAAGAAAAGAAAGACCACTGTTTTTTGGCTGGATCCTTTGTCGAACTTCAGATCAGCCTTCAGTGGGAGAATGAGAAAGACAGCAACAAGTGAAAGCTAAATATTGGCTTTCAGCTTCTGTCTCAGAGAAGACTTATTGAGCTATATGGCAGCTATTCAATTTTTCAAGGGCTGGATAGAAGTAAACACTGGTGTTTAATATCTAAAGATCATCTCAAGATGAAAAGCCTTTGAAAGAATAACAGGAATTGAAAATACAATATCTCAATAATGTGACGAAAGATGTTGGAAAAGTGTGGAAAAAAAGCCAAATGAAATTGAAGCTCAAAAATTCAAGAACAAAAGAAAAATATGGGCACACCTTCTACAAGAGGTTTGCAACAACAGTAACAATTTATAAAGGAATAAAACATACAGGGGTGTCTCCACTTCTAGAGATGAGATCTAATGGATGTCCTATATCCAATACATCAGGCTGTTTTCTCCTTACTTTCTCTTCTGAGTTCTATATCTCCATAGAACATGGTCCACCATCTCCTAACTCTCATGAAAGCACAGCAGGAAAGTAGCTGGAGTTTTTGTACTCACCACAAGACTGCAAAGTCAGCAGAGATTGTGGCTGTGTGGTGCTGGATGGACCATGATAATTACCTATCATGAGTAAGATGCTGCAACTTCACTATCTTGCATTCAGTGCAACAGCTACATAATCTCCATAGGAATTCTAAGCATCTCTACTTAAAGAAGAGGTGGTAGTTTGGAGAACCTTTTCCCTTAGGCAATAGCCTGCCTGCTGTGGGCATTATGTGCCAAATGATCTTACAGGAAGTTAGGGAATATTATAAAAAGATAGCAGTTGAGCAGGGTTATTTCAAAGGGGTGAAGGGTCTGCTGATGCCCCTGCAAAATGTACAAAGATTAAGAAAGGACAAGAGATGAACAGTCTGTTGTTTCCTTCTGCAAAAAAGCTGGTAACGCGTTAGTTCAATTCTTACTGCAAAAATATATTTAGCATCTGGCGATCAGACAGAGCAGCGGTGATTTATTGTTGAACAAGAAACCAGTTTGTATTCAATGTCTGAACAGTTTAATAGACATCAGTTACACAGGGAACAAAAATAAAAGCTAAGACATGGGTTAAGAAAATTCTATTCTATCCTGCATACAGTTTTAATGCATCTACAATAATATTTTGCTCTGTAGGTATTTTGTTTAAAAATGGGTATGTCAACATTTATGATTAGAATGACCTAGCACACCAAAAGCATAAACAAGACTGGAATGCAAAATTGAAAAGCACAAGGAGGTGAAGTTTTACATTTTCTTAAAGGCGATAGAAATGCTGCCAAAGTTGCAAGAGTTCAGGATTATTTCCACACTGCAGCCCCAGCAGTTATCCATTTTGACTTTTAGAGGAACACTCCATCATTCACCTAGAGACAGGATGCTTGTTCATTAGAAGCCTTGCAGCTTAATTTAAGCAGTGGGCTGTAATAGAGGGTAAGTAAATATTTCAACAGAAAGATTTTAAACTTTACTTAAAAGTGGGATATTGCAGATGGTCACCAGTAGTGGTGATGAAGGTGGGAGAAGGGGATCTTTGAGGAGCCCCTATATAGTCTGACCTGTGGCTTCTCATGCACACATGCAATGCAGCAGGTCAGTCCAGACCTGGTTGCTGGTTCTAGGCCTGCTAAACATCTCTAAACAACTAAACTGGACTCACTAACTACAGGCATTTGGAAATTTGGACTCATAAAATGCTTAAATAACTACCTGCTTTGTTGCTGCGCCCTCTATCCTGTCTCTACAAAATTGGCCAGGAGGGAGTATGGACCTGGGGAACCAGCACTGTGGGTGTTGAGGCTAAATTTTAGCTACTGCTTGTCTTCAGACCTCCACACTGGCAGGTCTGAAAATTCAATGCCTTGGTTATTTATCAGACCAATTACCTGTCTCATTTCCATTGCCATTCTTGAGTCCATTGAACATTCGTCGTTCCATTTGCAGCCTGTGACACTAAGGGTAATTCATTCACTGCAGCAAACTGTTATTCTGTTGTCGTCAACTCAGTGTGGAGTGATCAGAGGATAAACACTCACCAGGAATCCCCTGTGGCAAAAGGCAAATTCCAGCTGTCTCCAAGCAGCAATGGTCCATTTAAAAAAGAAAATGAAATCAAACATAGCTCTCAGAGCTGCAGTAGTTTTTAAAATAAATAACAATGCCAAGTTTCTTGTGTACCTCGGATGATTCATGTTAATAACAATTAATGATGAATGTCTGTTAGGCAGGACGTAATGCATTTTTGTCCTTGATCAGAACTTCAGAGCAAAAGTTAACTGCATCATCATAACATTCAATTTTCTACCTGTCAACATTTCCCAATGCTGAGGATTCTTCAAATGTGAAATCCTCTTCTCTCTCAAAATTACTAAGTCAGGGGAATAGGAACATGGGAAATACATGCAAGAGAAAGCCACTATTCAAATAGATCATTACTAATCTTTTTGCACTTCCACATCTTCTCCTCATATCCAGAACATTTAGAATCTATCGACCTGACCAATCCTCCACAATTCTCAGGGTTAGTCTCCAAAGTCTCACCCCCTCTGAAAAGAAATCCTTCTCATCTCAGTCCCAAACAGCCAGCTTCATAGTCCAAGACTATGTCTCCAGTTTCTAGCCTCACTAGCCAAGGGAAACATTCCTTTTGCAGCTATCCACATGCACCTTTAATACCTCACTTATACCATGCCATGCAGCACTACAGCTGCTCGGTGGACTCTAGGTAGTTCCTATCAATATTTATTGTATGTTGCTGTTTCTTAGCTCCATCTAAATAGTCTTTACACCTTAATCTTGTCTTGAACCCCAGCACTGAGCAGAAAACACAGATGCCTGGACTTACATTCTTTATTGTAGATAACAGTGTTAATAGAACATAGAACATAGAACAATACAGCACAGAACAGGCCCTTCGGCCCACGATGTTGTGCCAAACATTAGTCCTAGCTTAAGCACCTATCCATGTAGCTATCCAATTGCCGCTTAAAGGTCACCAATGATTCTGACTCTGCCACTCCCAGAGGCAGCGCATTCCAAGCCCCCACCACACTCTGGGTAAAGAACCTATCCCTGATATACCCCCCTATACCTTCCACCCTTCACCTTAAATTTATGTCCCCTTGTAACACTCTGTTGTACCCGGGGAAAATGTCTCTGACTGTCTACTCTCATCCTCGTACGACCTATTCTCCTTTCCAGGCAACATCCTGGTAAATCTCCTCTGCACCGTCTCCAAAACTTCCACATCTTTCCTAAAATGAGGCGACCAGAACTGCACACAGTACTCCAAATGTGGCCTTACCAAGGTCCTGTATAACTGCAACATCACCTCACAACACTTGAATTCAATCCCTCTGCTAATGAACGCTAATACACCATAGGCCTTCTTACAAGCTCTATCCACCTGAGTGGCAACTTTCAAAGAGCTATGAACATAGACCCCAAGATCCCTCTGCTCCTCCACCTTACTAAGATCCCTCTGACTATGCTTTCCCTTTGGCTACCTTTTGGCTGTGTCAGATTCATTTTGGCTACCCCAAATTGGATGGCTTCCTGTACCAGACTGGCATGGACATTTCACCCCACAGTCCCCGCTCTCATCTGAACATGCAGAGAGAACTTCAAAAGTGTTGGAGAATTGTAGAGGCTGATGCTCCTGTCCTCCAAGTCCCTACATGCATCATTTGCAGTCACAACCTCCTGTGCATAACCATATCAGAACATCCTGTTTTAAGAAGTGTCACTGTCTCCTGGAATAAAGAATCCAGGTGACTTTCCTGCTGCCTGTAGTTTCTGTAGTTTAACCTCAGCTCAAACTCGGAGGCAAAGTTACTTGAACCTTAAACATTTACTGCAGATATGTTTAGTCTGGATCAAAATGGTATCCTTGAGTTCCCACACACTCCATCTACAACACACCACTAATACTATCAATGAGTTTTAAAATTAATTATTTAATTTATTATTCACTTAATTATCTTGTTTATATATTATTAACTTTTTCACCAATATGCAAACCATACTAAAGCTTGAGAATAGAATAGGCTTCAATCAATTGACAGTGACTCACTCCTGATAAACAAGCATGGTTAGCACTCCTGCCACAAAGCTGCAGGGACCCGGGTTCGATTCCACCCTCAGACAACTGTCTGTGTGGAGTTTGTACATGTTTCCTGTGTCTGCGTGGGTTTCCATCAGGTGCTCCGGTTTCCTCCCACAGTCCAAAGATGTGCAGGTTAGGTGGATTGGACATGCTAAATTACCCATTGTGCAGGCTAGGTGCTTTAGCTATGGGACATACAGGGTCATAGGAATAAGGTAGGGGGTTGGATCTGGGTGGGATGCTCTTTGGAGGGTTAGTGTGGACATGATGGACTGAGTGGTCTGCTTCCACGTTGTTGGGGTTTTATAATGCTATGAAGTGTCTGTGTCGGATCCGATGGATGGTTTGACCATCCTGCCTTCAAATCCTTTCTTTCCAATACCAGCAAACCAGTTTTTACATTTTCTGCGATTTCACTCTTGCTTTGTTTTTCACCAAGACCTGACCTCAGGCCACTCTTGCTCTACTGTCTCACTGCAATGCAAGACATTCTTCAGTCTTTTTATTAGCCTATTATTAAGCAAAATTCTTATTGAGCTGTGGTTACTGCATTCATTTTCACACAAAGCGTATAGTAACTTAATTAGCAACGTGCGTATATCGACTTTACAAAAAGTGGAGGGCAGCAATAGTAGGTTAATCAGAGTTAAACTTGCATCAATTTTTTCTTGCATCAATTCAGGCTAATTTTTAATTTTCTTTTGGGAATATGCTGGCAAGGCTAGCATTTATGTCTGTCCCTAATTTCCAGTGAGAAAGTGTTGAGCTGTTTTCTTGAGCCATTAAAGTCCATGTGGTGTAGGGGCCCCAATCGTGCTCTTCGGAAGGGAGTGACCCAGCAACAGTGAAGGAAAGATAATTTACTTTCATGTTGTGTGGCTCAGAGTGTAACTTGCAGGTGGTAACTGCTCCCATGTGTCTGTTGCCCTGTGGTATGAGGTTGGTGAGGTCACGGGTTTAGAAGTTGCTGTCAAAGGAGCCCTGTTTCAGTACATCTGGTAGATGACAAGCATTTCTGCGATTGTCTATTAGTGATGAAGAGAGGCAATGACAGGTAAATTGCTGATAAAAAGGGCTGCTGTGTCCTTGAAGGTTGTGGGAACTACTCCCTTCCAATCAGGCTGAGAGTTTCTCATCATATTCATGACTTATGCCTTGCCGATGGTGGACAGGCTTCAGGAAATGAAATAACAGAAAATGCTGGAAAATACTCAGCCATCTGGCAGCATCTATGAAGAGAGAATCAGAGCTAATATTTCAGATTACAACCTTTCATTCGAACTTCAGTTTCCATCAGGCTTTTGGGGAGCCAGAGGATAAATTAATTGTCGCAGAATTCTCAGCTTCTGTATGAACCATTTGAGAGATTGCACAGAGCCCCCGACACAGAGACAATTGAACTCACTCAGAATATTCTGGAGAAATACTGATATAGAACAACTCACCTCAGAGCCGTGTATCTCAATTTTTAAAACTGCACCTTGAATTTTCCATGGCAACTGCTACAAAAGCATGAAGAGCTTTATCAATAAGTCCTTACCAATGAGAACAGTGTCCTTTCATCTCAACATTTGAATCATTAAATTATAACAGATATGAATATTACTTACAAAAACAAGCAAGCAATGTGGAATGTGGAGAAGTGGGCAGCACAGTAACCATCGATTCTGTGATTTTGATTCAAATTCAGGCACACATAGTTCAAAGTCGTGATATATTTCACTATTCATCATTACATGTGTTCAATATCTACGTGAACCCTTCCACGTGAAATGGATCTAGCTATTACTGTATATCTACAAATGCACACTTTGCAGTCACAGGACACCCCAAGGTTTCATGGACTCTGTGTGCATGACAATGTGCAATGTACTTTAACCCGGTTGATTAAAATGTCACACTTGCAAGTTAACAGGAAATCACAAGAGAAAGAACTTCTGCTGATCCAGTAACTATAGTGGTTTAAAAATCACCAATAAAAAAGCAGCAAGGATGTATGAAAACTACCAATTCAAGGATGAAGGATCAATAATGAGAAGAGGTGCCAATCAATTGAGTCAAAATGTATCTGGAAATACATTTAGGAACAATGTTGTTCTCACAGCAATCTGATGCTATTAAATCTGAGAATTGTTATTTTCAAAAATAATTATTTGCTTTTTTTGAACCTATTGATGTGACTGCCTTTCCAGTGTGAATCATAAGACCATAAGTCATAGAAATAGAAAGTAGGCCATTCAGCCCATCGAGTCTGCTCTGCTGTTCAGTGACATCATAGCTGATCTGATAATCCTCAGCCCCACCCTCCTGCTTTCTCCCCATAACCTTGGTTTCCTTATTCATTAAAAATACCTCGACCTCAGAGAGATGGTGTGGCCTTAATTGAACACTTATCACTGCGAGAGACCCCTATCAGTGCAGCATTCCTTAAATATTACATTGGAATTGGGCTTAAGTCCCTGATTAGTGTTTGTGAATCTACAACCTTCTGGTATGGAGGTGAGTGTGCTGCTATCTGAGCCATACATCAATCCACCCTTCTTGCTATCTTCTTCACTTTTTGGCTTGGATGTTGATTCAGCTTTCCACAGAATGCTTCGCACTAACAGTTGAGGACAGCCACATCCTGGGAGGGGGGCTGGTGATGGTGGTGATGGCGGCAGTGGTGGTGGTGGTGTGTGTGTGTACACACCATGGCAATTGAGTGCACCAGGGAAGGGGTTCTTTATTCTTGTTCATAGTTTGTAAGGTCTTTTTCATGGTTTATTACTTGTAAGATTATATTCTTCAGCGTGGGCATCCTTGGAAGAGGCTTCGCAGTAAGGTTATAACTAATTAGGAGAAAGTGAGGACTGCAGATGTTGGGGATCAGAGTCAAAAAGTGCGATGCTGGAAAACCACAGCCAGTCAGGCAGCATCTGAGGAGCAGCAGGGTCGACATTTCGAGCATAAGCTCTTCATCAGGAAAGAAGGGCTTATGCTCGAAACACCAACTCTCCTGCTCCTTGAATGCTGCCTGACGGGCTGTGTTTTTCCAGCACCACACTTTTTGACTCTGATCCCCAACATCTGCAGTCCTCACTTTCTCTGATATTCTTCAGCTTCAACAGAGCATGGAAGGTGAGGGCAGCCAAGTGGAATGTGTAACTTGTCATGTGTGGAAAGTAACTTACCCTACTGCTGCCTAGGATGACCACATGTGCAGGAAGTACTCTCACCATCAAACTTGACCTCCATGTTTTGGTGCTCGAGTGGCAACTGGAGCCACTGTGGAACATCCGTGACACCGAGAGTTATGTGGGTAGCACGTTTAGAGAGGTAGTCATGCACATTGAAAGGACTTGAGGAAAGAAGGGAGTGGGCGACCATTAGTCAGTCAAAGAGGAGCAGGCAAGTAGCACAAGGTTCCCCGATGGTTCCTGCTTACAAATCAGCTTTCTGTTCTGGAAGATGAGGAATATGTCAGCACATCATTGAATGTAGTCAGGGCCAGGCTTCTAGCAACACAACTAGCCTGAATGTACAAGAGGGGAGAAAGTGACAGGGAATACATTAGTAAAGGAAACAGACTGATGTTTTGACTGCTGCAGATGTGACTCCAACTTAGTGTGATTACCAAGTGGTTGTAGGGCATCCTGAAGGTGAAAGTTGGTAAGACAGAGGTTGTGGTACACATTGGTAGGTAGAATGAGAATCGAGGTCTTGCAACAAGAGCTAGGCAGTAGATTAAGAAGCAGGTGATCCATTCAAAAAATCAAACTGCACAGACCTTTAGCCATAAATAACTTTTCTTAGAGTCACAGAGTCATAGAGATGTACAGTACGGAAACAGACTGTTCGGTCCAACTCGTTCATGCCAATCAGATATCCCAACCCAATCTAGTCCCACCTGCCAGCACACGGCCCATATCCCTCCAAACCCTTCCTATTCATGTACCCATCCAGATGCCTTTTAAATCTTGCAATTGTACCAGCCTCCACCACTTCCACTGGCAGCTCATTCTATACATGTACCACCCTCTGCATGAAAAAGTTGTCCCTGAGGGGAAGATATAAAAGAGATCTCTCACCCTAAACCTATGCCCTCTAGTTCTGGGCTCCCCCACCCCAGGGAAGAGACTTTGTCTATCTACCCTATCCATGCCACTCACGATTTTATAAATCTCTATAAGGTGACCCCTCAACCTCCGACGCTCCAGGGAAAACAGCCCCAGCCTGTTCAGCGTCTTCCTGTAGCTCAAATCGTCCAACCCTGGCAACGTCCTTTTAAATGTTTTCTGAACCCTTTCAAATTTCACAACATCTTTCCAATAAGAAGGAGACCAGAATTGCATGCAATATTCCAACAGTGGCCTAACCAATGTCCTGTACAGCTGCAACATGACCTCTCAACTCCTGTACTCAATACCCTCACCAATAAAGGAAAGCATACCAAATGCCGCCTTCACTATCCTATCTACCTGCGACTCCACTTTCGAGGAGCTATGAACCTGACTCCAAAGGTCTCTTTGTTCAGCAACACTCCCTAGGACCTTACCATTAAGTGTATAAATCCTTTTTTTTTGCTTTCCAAAAATGCAGCACCTCGTATTGATCTACGTTAAACTCCACCTGCTAATTCTCAGCCCATTGGCCCATCTGAACAAGATCCCATTGTAATCTGAGGTAACCCTCTTCGCTGTCCACTACACCTCTAACCTTCTTCACTGTCCATTACACCTCCAATTTTGGTGTCATTTGCAAACTTACTATCTATACCTCTTATGCTCACATCCAAATCATTTATATAAATGACAAAACGAGTGGACCCAGCACCGATCCTTGTGGCACTCCACTGGTCACAGGCCTCCAGTCTGAAAAACAACCCTCCACCACCACCCTCTGTCTTCTACCTTCGAGCCAGTTCTAATGAGATCTATTCTATTCAATCAGATCTAACCTTGCTAATCAGTCTCCCATGGGGAACCTTGTCGAATGCCTTACTGAAGTCCTTATAGATCACATCCACTACTCTGCCCTCATCAATCCTCTTTTTTACTTCTACAAAAAAAACTCAATCAAATTTGTGAGACATGATTTCCCATGCACAAATCCATGTTGACTATCCCTAATCAGTCCTTGCCTTTCCAAATACACGTTCATCCTGTCCCTCAGGATTCCCTCGAACAACTTGCCCACCACTTTCTTAAGTAGTGGCACCATGTTAGCCAACCTCCTGTCTTCCGGCACCTCACCTGTGACTATCGATGATACAAATGTCTCAGCAAGGGACCCTGCAATCACTTCCCTAGCTTTCTACAGAGTTCTAGGGTACACCTGATCGGGTCCTGGGGATTTATCCACTTTCATGCGTTTCAAGACATCCAGCACTTCCTCCTCTGTAATATAGACATTTTTCAAGATGTCACCATCTATTTTCCTACAATCTATATCTTCCATGTCCTTTTCCACAGTAAACACTGCTGCAAAATACTTGTTCAGTATCTGCCCCACCTCCTGCGGCTCCATGCAAAGGCTGCCTTGCTGATCTTTGAAGGGCCCTATTGTCTCCCTAGTTATCCTTTTGTCCTTAATGTATTTGTAAAAACCCTTTGGATTCTCCTTAACTCTATTTGCCAAAGCTATCTTATGTTCCCTTTTTGCCCTCCTGATTTCTCTCTTAAATATACTCTTAATGCTTTTATATTCTTCTAATGATTCATTCGATCTATCCTGTCTATACCTGACATATGCTCCCTTCTTTTTCTTAACCAAACCCTCAATTTCTTTAGTCAGCCAGCATTCCCATTACCTACCAGTCTTTCCTTTCACCCATCAGGAATATACTTTTTCTGGACTCTCGTTATCTCATTTTTGAAGGCTTCCCATTTTCTAGCCATTTTCCTTCGAACATTTGCCCCCGCCAGCTTTTGAAAGTTCTTGCCTAATACCACCAAAATTAACCTTCCTCCAATTTAAAACTTCAACTTTTAGATCTGGTCTGTCCTTTTCCATCACTACTTTAAAACTAATAGCACTATGGTTGCTGACCCCAATGTGCTCCCCCACTGACACCTCAGTCACATACCCTGCCTTATTTCCCAAGAGTAGGTCAAGTTTTGCACCTTCTCTAGTAGGTACATCCACATATTGAATCAGAAAATTTTCTTGTACACACTTAATAAATTCCTGTCCATCTAAACCCTTAACACTGTAGTCCCAGTCTATGTTTGTAAAGTTAAAATCCCCTACCATAACTACTCTATTATTCTTATAGATAACTGAGATCTCCTTACAAATTTGTTTCTCAATTTCTTTCTGACTATTTGGGGATCTATCATGCAATCCCAATAAAGTGATCATCCCTTTCTTATTTCTCAGTTCAACCCAAATAATTTCTCTGGATGTATTTCTGGGAATATCCTCCCTCAGTACAGCTGTAATGCTATCCCTTACCAAAAACACCATTCCTCCTCCTTTCTTGCCTCCCTTTCTGACCTTCCTGTAGCATTTTATCCTGGAATATTAAGCTGCCAGTCCTTTCCACCCCTGAGGCATGTTTCTGCAATTGCTCTGATATCCCAGTCCCATGTACCTAACCATAACCTGAGTTCATCTGCCTTCCCTGTTAGGTCTGTTACACTGAAATAAACTAGGTAAAAACAAGGACTGCAGATGCTGTAAACCAGAGTCTAGATTAGCGTGGTGGACATGTACATCCTGGTCCTCCTCCACCGCCACTCCCTCACCACCCGATGCCTGGAGGAAGAACGTCTCATCTTCTGCCTCAGGACACTTCAACCCCAGGGCATCAACGTGGATTTCACCAGTCTCCTCATTTCCTCTCCCCCCACCTCACCCCAACTCAGCACTGCCCTCATGACCTGTCCTACCTGCCTATCTTCCTTTTCACCTATCCACTCCACCCTCCTCTCTGACCTATCACCTCCATCCCCACCCCCATTCATCTATTGTACTCTATGCTACTTTCTCCCCACCCCCACCCTCCTCTCATTTATCTCTCCATCCTGGAAGCTTTCTGCCTCTATTCCTGCTTCTCGGATTCTGCCTGACCTGCTGTGCTTTTCCAGCACCACTCTAATCTAGACCCTGCACCGAAATAAATGTAGTTTAATTTATCAGTCCTACCTTGTTTTCTGCTTTGTCCGTGCCTGTCCTGACTGTTTGACTCGCTTCTGTTCTCAACAGTACCAGTCTCAGATTGATCTCTTTTCTCAATATATCCCTGGGGTCCCAAACCCCCGCACCCCCCACCTTAATAGTTTAAAATCTCCTCAGCAGCTCCAGCAAATCTCCCTGTCAGTATATTTGTCTCCTTCCAATTTAGGTGCAATCCGTCCTTTTTGTACAGGTCATTTCTACCCCAGAAGAGATTGCAATGATCCAAAAATGCGAATCCTTCTCCCATATTCAGCTCCTCAGCCATGCATTCACCTGCTTTACTCTCCTATTCCTGCCCTCACTAGCTCGTAACATCGGGAGTAAACCAGATATTACTACTCTCAAGGATGTCCTTTTTAAATTCCTGCCTAACCCTCTATATTCTCCCTTCAGAATCACATCCTTTTCCCTTCAAATTTGTACAATGACCTACTGCTGGGCTCTCTCCCCCTTGGGAACATTCTGTGCCCTCTCTGAGACATCCTTGATCCTGGCACCAGGGAGGCAACGCACCATTCTGATTTCTCACTGCTGGCCACAGAAATGTCTGTCTGTGCCTCTGACTAGAGAGTTGCCTAACAGAATTAATCTCTTGAAACCCGACATACCCCTCATTGCATTAGAGCCAGTCTTGATACCAGAAATTTGGCTGTTCATGCTACATTCCCCTGAGAATCCATCACCCCCACATTTTCCAAAACAGCATACTTGTTTGAAATGGGGATAGCCATAGAAGACTCCTGCACAACTTGCCTACCTCTCTTACCTTTCCTGGAGTTAACACATCTATGTGACTGTACCTGTAACTTTTCTCCCTTCCGATAACTGTCATCCATCACACCCTCTTGCTCTTGTAACTTCCTTATTGCTTCTAACTATTTCTCCAATTGATCCATTCTATCTGATAGGATTCGCAACCAATGGCATTTATTGCAGATATCACCCTCAGTAACACATGAACTCTCCCCCAAACTCCCACATCCGACAAGAAGAGCATATTGCTCTACTGAAGACCATTTTTTCTTCTTTCAATTTGCAGACCCAGAAAATAGCACTGTCTTATTCCTCTACAAAACACCGCTCCAGGCTAACTTTATACTTATGGCTTATAGTTTTAAATTTATTCAAGAGACATATCTCAATAAAACATGTAATCAAGAAAGAACCCACTTTATTCACTACTGCAGACTTACTGTAAGGCCACAATTAAAAATATTCGCTTATCTATATCTATGTTTTGACCTCTCCCAAAGAGGTTCCTCTAAGATTAGTTGTGAATTTCAGTTTGTTCTTGGTTTGAATTTTGATTTGATACCATTTCAATGATTTGTAAATTGGCTGGAATGTGAAGAAAATGATGTTCCTGACTTCATCTGAAACTATTTTGAAATATCCTTATTGCTACCATTTAATATTTTACATACACTCTCAATGACCCCCCTTAACTGTGTAAGAATAATGAATGATGATTGATATTAATTATCAATCTTTGACTTCTATCTTCTGTTTCTTATACCTGAGACCTTCATGGAATAAAATGCTTTTCTGAAGGAAGAAGCATATATCTGAAATGGCTGCAGTTATCATTTGACCACAGTTTGAGACAAGAATCAGAAATTTAATGTAAATTACACAGTATTGCCTGAAATGAAATTCCAATTTTGTCCAGTCATTGAAATTGTTCAACTGAGCCAGACATCAAGAAAATCAAATCTATTGCCCTTCATTTTATTTATTTTGTAGGACAAGCTTTACATAGACGATATGTAAGGTTGTCTACAATTATTCAGCTGGAAGAAGAAAATGAAGCCAGATTTGGAAATACACAAATGAACTAAACTTCAGTAGCTGCTCAGTTGACAGAGTCAGCGAAAGCAAATGGATTGGGAATAGCAAAGAATAGAACATTCTTTCTCTCACTATTTCCTCATCAACATATTGAAAAAAATCTGGTGATAAAACAAGTTGAATAAACATCCAATCACTGAGAACAAGATTCTACTAATATTGTTAGTGTTGACAAAATATAACATCAAGTAAACAGCTGCAGTCTCACGGTCACATTTCACAAATCAAGGACTCTAAGAACTTTTAAACTGTATCCTTTCCTTTTTGTCCTAGCCACTCTTCCCACTTAAACTCTTCATACCTGTGTTTGTGTGCATGCTTTAAATAATGTTTTCATAGTTTTCTCCAGGCTAGTGTTTCTTTTAATCACGAATATCTTGGCCCTTTTCATTTTAAGTACATTTTTATTAAAGTGTAATATAACTGCAAGCTAAAATGTAAATTTAAAACTCTGTTGTAGCCAAACAAGGGAGTTCGATAGGATAGCAGCTAATTCACCCCCATTACCTGATTGTAACAACAGCGACCAGCATGTAACAGATATGAGAAAAAAAACTTATACCAATCCCATAAGACTAATAACAGAAGTGTGTAGAAAACTCATTCTGGAATGGACACCTTCACTAGTTGCTTTTCTCATTTGTATATAACCCATTTTTATCTGCAAGGATATAGCATATTTGAATGAGATGTCAGGACTCTTAATATCAAGAATACATATGCCACCAGAAAATTTCTTATTTTTAAGGAATGCCCTTTATATTATAGTTTGTTGGTCCAGTGTCTCCATATATGTTTGCACAAATTACTGGTTTTATCTGTAACACTAGGCTAACACATTAAAGTGTTTTTTTCGTTATGCTCCATCACATGCATGCAAAAGGTTGGAAGAGTCACAGGAACTGGGGTCTAAATTTCAGACTTCCCCACCCATTAAAAAGCTGTTGGCTTCCTATGGAATACTGGTTATTGTTTTTCCTTCTGATGACTGAGATGGAATTTTTTCACGTAACACAAGCCAAGAATGTGTTTTTTTTTAAAACTAAGCTTTACTTAATCAACTATTGCAAATGAGAGCTTAGCATATGGAGCACTTGTGTGGATTCCTCTGCCTCACTACTGTGAGGACTAACTAATCTATCAGATTTTGATGTGACCAATGAGCGCTAATTATTTTGCAGCATTGTGATCCAAGGTGATGGTAAAACCGGACACATCAGTTTCTACCTAGCCACAGACGTTAAGTTTTATATTTGCAGTTTCATTACTGTATTGATCTGTCATTGAATATATTCATATGAGGCTGTCAATGTACCTTTAACAACAAAAAAAATGTTTATTATACAAAAGAAAATAGAACAAAGCTATGTAAATAGGATAATCGGAAAGATCGTATCAGAAACAGCAAAATCAAAAATTCAACCTTTCTTCTCAACAATATCCTTGAGAGACACTCAGCCCCAATGATGTATCACTCATATCTTCACTTTAATGTTGCTGAACTAATGAGTCCACTTTCCCCTGCCACCGCAGGAACTGTAAAACCTGCGCCCACACCTCCTCCCTCACCTCTATCCAAGGCCCCAAAGGAGACTTCCACATCCATCAAAGTTTTACCTGCACATCCACTAATATCATTTATTGTATCCGTTGCTCCCGATACAGTCTCCTCTATATTGGGGAGACTGGGCGCCTCCTAGCAGAGCGCTTTAGGGAACATCTCTGGGACACCCGCACCAATCAACCCCATGGCCCAACATTTCAACTCCCCCTCCCACTCTGCCGAGGACATGGAAGTCCTGGGCCTCCTTCACTGCCACTCCCTCACCACCAGACGCCTGGAAGAAGAACGCCCCATCTTCCGCCTCGGAACACTTCAACCCCAGGGCATCAATGTGGACTTCAACAGTTTCCTCATTTCCCCTTCCCCCACCTCACCCTAGTTCCAAACTTCCAGCTCAGCACTGTCCCCATGACTTGTCCGGACTTGTCCTACCTGCCTATCTCCTTTTCCACCTATCTGCTGCCTGAACTGCTGTGCTCTTCCAGCACCACTAATCCAGAATCTGTATATGGCTCTTGGCCATCTGAGATTTTTCTGAGGCTCAAAAAAGTTCAAGTTAACCATATGCAATAATTATCTCACCAGGTAGGGAACCAGAACAAGAACTTTGTATCGCTGAAAACTAAAACCCCATTTATATCCACTTTATAATTAATGTTCCCAACAATAATAATATAATATAAACATTCACCACATATCTACAGGCACCCAATTTCCTTACTGGTAAAATCAGGCTTATGTTATGCCTCCATAAGTGCTTAAAGACCTAAAGAAATACAATTGTCATGATTGATCTCAGCAAAAGTTTGTGAACCACCATTTCTCATGGTATAGAACAAGCCTGACTGAGGGAGATGTCTTGCCTTTATCAACATAGAACTTCAGAAGAATTAAAAGCTGTGAACAAAACTGAAATCTACTCTGTGGTAAAGGCTCCCTCATAAACCTATCTTTTATGACTTGTTACATTTTATTCTGTAAGCAAGGAAAACTGTTTTAGTGGCAGAGGGTCAGTAACCAATGGCCAAAGACTTAAGGTCATTGGCCAGACATGAGATGAAGAGAATTCTTTTAACACATGAGTTAATATGATCTGAAATGCACGGAGGGTAGTAGAAGCAGCCGCAATAAATGTTCCAAAAAGGAATTGGTTAATTACATGTCAACAAACAGAATTGCAGGGCTATGGGAGAATTACTGAGTGGAACGAATGGGATAACTCCTTCAAAGAGTCTGCAAATCCATGAGGGTCAAAGGGCCTCCTCCTGTGCTGAAACATTCTATGATTAAATTGATACATATTCATACAAATGAGATATAATTAATGCCTGCAGTTCTTTGAATTTGTTGTTGAATATTACAGAACTATAAGAATGAATTGGCATGGACAGACTATCTGTGACTCATGCATGCAATGGGATTCTTAAAAAAAAACCCAAACATCAAAATTGTACTAACTTATTCCCCACAGTTACCAATAGTTTCCTTTTCTTAAAAAAAAAGGATATTGATTTTGGGAATTGATTGAGAGGCCTAGTAGCATATGGGAATTAAGTGCAATTTGTTTATCAGTGGCTTTAACAATGGCTCAACTACATTTCTATATCCATCATTGTTTAATCAATAATCAGCAGACATGATAATGCCTTGCTTGATATGACTGCAGCTCCACTATTTAAAAGGACCTACCAAATATGCAGTTTGATGGTGTGGAGAGTGGGAGCAGAACAAGAATGAATGAACAGAATGGAATTATAATGTAAGAAGGTTGTGTCTTGGTTTGGTGATGCCTCTCTGGATGTGGATCCAGTGTCACAGCTCCAGGGAAGTTTATTTTTCCTTGCTTCTGACAAGAGAGAGAATTCCTATCAGTGATGTTATGGATCAAACCAAACCCCCCTCAAGATATATTAAGAAGATAGCTGAGACCCTAACTTCTTATTTTAAATATAAGTGTAGGGTATTGCATTCCAGATGCAATTCAATTGGTTAAACTACCAGATTTGCTGCAAAGTGCACTTTAATTCATGCACTACAGTTAAAATACAACAAAAGAAAGAATAAAGAAAAGAATTGGCTCAGCTGGTACTATATTGGAAAACTTAACAGAATAACATTATTTAGCTACTAAACAGTAATTATTCCAATGTAGTAACATCCCATAAACACACCGTTGGCAAAGGCAAATTCAGTAAAACAGATTGTCTCACTCCAGTAGAAGGAAGACACCTCCTAGCTTTTAACTGTAACCAAAAGAAGGGACAGAAACAGCTTCCACATCCTCAAAACCCCAGCTAGTGAATCAAAAACTCCTAGTTCTGTGAGAGTTTGACTCCCCTCTCCCATTCAGGCTGCTGCTACTGTTCTAACTTGTAAAAATATCCCCAAGGGCTCACAAGCTGTTTACTGTTTTTGAATCCAAGTAGACAGCTCGTGACCTCAGTGTCATAACCCCTTTTAAAAACAAACCAGGACAGAATGTATATCTTCAAGCTATTGTATTAAAACAGTGAACCGAAGCACTGCTGGAGGTCACCCCTAGGGGTACAGCAGCAGCAATATGAGACCACACTTATCATTCAAATGCCAAAGTGGATTAGTGACCTATTGGGTTTGGGAAAGTGAAGGCAGTAGCAAATTCAAATACTTCTGGATGTACTATTCATCCCAACTCCCTCCTACTTCCTTCCCAAAGCTGCTCCTGTGCATTAGTCCTCATATCAAGCTTGCAGGGTCCCCTTTCCTTCTTTGGCTCTGCACTTCCTTTCATCCCAATCTGTCCATCCACTGCAGACCACTTATCCTCAGCTCAATGCAATGTTCCACCCCTCCTCAACAAAGTTTATTATTCATTCACACGGTGAGAATTTTTTTGGCTAGGCCAGCATTTAGTGCCCATCCCTAATTGCCCAGAGGGCAGTTTAGAGTCAACCACATTGCTGATATTCTAGAGTTACATCTGGGCCAGACCAGGTAGAAATGAGAGTTTCCCTCACCAAAGAACATTAGGAACCCCAGATGGTTTTTTCTGATAATCGGCAATGGATTCTCGGAAGGGATGAGAGGATAGAGCATGAAGAGGAGAAGATAATGGAGAAGGCCCTTCAGTCAACTCTCAACAGACAGCTGCAGATCAGCTACAGTAGCTGAATGGTGGAGTCTTGGTATGAGTTGGGCAGATAGAGGACTCAATCTTAGCCAAAAAAAAAGTCCAATTTGCATCGAGTTTCTTGGAGGGTGTTTTGCTACAAGCCCAAACAAGTTTGTTCATTATATCTTAAAGAAACCTGCCTCATTAATAAGCTGCCATGCCCACTGCAACATTTCACAGCTAATTTTCACCTCATCTCATCTGGTGGCACAACAGCTCATCACTCAGTGGACATCTGTCAAAACACTGGCATCTCTTGGGTCTATGCCATCTTTAAAAGGCTGTTGTACACCCAGATAAGCCTGTTACATGCTCTGGTTTTCCTTGTGGAGTGGTCCTGAAGTCCAGCTTATTTGGCAAGATGGGAGTCTGACTATTGATGCGGTGCACTGGGCTGTTAACAAGATATTTAACAAGCAATAATGACCATTAATTGGCTCCTTCTTACTACCACTTAGCAAGAATCTCACCACGTCCCTTGTGGAAAGCATAAAATATGGAGGAAATAACCTTAGTGTTGAGCAGGGCCTTGGTGCACTTGTTGCCTGATACGGGCTCAGATCCCACCACAGCTCACATTGCTGAGACCCCCATAAGATTCTGTCAACAGTCTCCCAGTTACCTGATGATAGAACTACATATCAGACAGCCACCTTCTATAGAATAATCACCCTGTTAACTTGATGCTGGCAGTGAATAAAATATTGTTACATCTGTCATGATTAGTCAATACATTCTTGCCTTAACACTTTTAATTCCTGTCTTTAATCCATCACAAGGCTGACAAGTGACCCAGCAGGAAGTGGTTCCTGAGGCTGACAAGACTTCTCAGAAGAGGTCACACAACCTAAAGTTGCACAGTCATCGGAGTCATGCAGGCTCCGCATTAATTCCCATGTTCACACTTCACAGGGACCAACCAGGCAGATAATTAGGTGCTGACTCATGCAGCACTAGTGAGAAGAAGCAGTGGTTGGTGGAGCCAGGGACAGTATGGGAGAGGCCACGCATCAGAAAAGCCTGCTCAGTTGGACGCAAGTGTTATTTCTCAGGGATGGTTGCCAAACAGCAGAGTCTAGGAGAAGCAGCAGGGTATGTGAGATACACTGGCATGATTTCCAGACACACACTACATATTCACTGAGAGATTGGAAGAGTCTGATTCAAGCATGTGTGGATGGTGTCACAGAGCTTTGGAATGATGTCTTCGTCCATGGAAAGTATGGCCACTTGTAAGAAGCTTCAAATGCGGTAATTGCTGAGTGAATGTTGGCATATATTTAAACCATGATGCTGGACCTACTCCACAGATCAGCCAGCAACTGTGCAGAGGGAAACTGTTTTAGATCAGAAACTTTTCATCGATCATATGTAGAGATGTATGCAGCTTCTCACAGAGGTAAGAGGGTGGAATTGGGGAGTTGGCTTCAAACACCGACTTCTCATTTAATATCTCCTCATTCTTATAACTTTGTTTTTATTCAGTCTTGGGATATGGACATTGCTGGTTGGCCAGCATTTATTGCCTCTCTTTACTTGAAGGTGGTAGTGAGCTCCTTGTGTCCCAGTAGTCCAGTCTGCTCCTGCACAATGTAAGTAGAGTACTCTATAACCTTCTCTCACTTCACAGAGAAATGCACAAGAAAGCGAAAGTAAAAATTCATAACTGCACAGTTATATGCCCTTGGGCACATTTCACATTGTTAGATTGTTAAGTTTCTGCTTCATTTCTTAGCTACATATTATGGGTCTAATGTTGAATGTTACTTTCTTTTCATCTAAGTGCCAGATGATAGCCTTTGGAGGGTTTCTTGTTATTATGCCTAGCACAATATCTCATTGTATCTTACCAAACTCATCTCATTAATACCTGTCCCACCCCTATACTATCCCTCTTGTCATATTCTATCCCCATCCTTACTCAGCAGATATCCACTGAAAGAACAGCATCCCTGGTTCCTGTGCCAACATTTAAAGGCTGCCAGGCACCTGGATGATGTGACGATGCTGCCACATTAAAAGGTTATTCTGTCCTGGTGTTTTGAGGAGCGATTGCAAGGCAGAGGTGCCCAACTGCCTCCTGAATAATATTTAAGGAAATAACTGGCGAGTTGGGTTTTTTTTAAAGCTTGAACAATGGAAGCAGCCTGGGTGTGGCCAGCTCTCACAGACCAAGCTCTTGAAATTTTTTTTAGCTTCAGCAGCAGAAGCCTTTGGGGACTCAGAAGATTTGTAAGCCTCAGTGAATGTTTTCTGGCTGCTACACTCTCTGAATTTTCGCTTGATGTTTCTTCCTCCTGGATTGGAGAACTGCATGTGAGAATCTGCGTCTGAATTTGCATTTCTGCTAAGGGGTGTGTTTATGGGATGTTACTATATTGGAACAGTTAATTAGAATAGGTACTGCATCTATTATTCGGTTAGGTTTTGCAATAGAATAGTTAGGTTATTCTAAATTCCTGTTTCTTATATTTGTATTTTAACTGTAGTGTTTAAATAAATCATGTTTTCCTTAATGTTAAGTAGTTTGACCAGTTGCACCACATCTGGAACACAGCACCTCAAATAAGAAAAAGTTAGGGTCTAGGCTACCTCCTTAACTTATTTTGCTGGGGTCTGTCTGCTCTATAACAATGAACACTGCCAGTCTAAAGCGGCCCTGCTCCATTCTGGGCATACAGTCTGAAAATGTCAATGAAGGGTAAGATGGCACCATTATTCTCCAACAGGGACCTGGAAGTCCTACTGGAGAGGCTGATGCAGAGGAGGCACATCTTCCGAGAGGAGTGGCAGAGGAGGCCATGACACCAGACCCTGGCAGTCTGATCCAATATTGCCATCTGGGTCAGTGCAGACTGCATGCTTTAAAGGACCAGTGCCACAAGAAGGACTTTCTCCATTCTGCCAGGGTAACTACCCACACCCTTCACTCTATTCCATCACACCACTCTGCTACTGTACCCATCACTCAGCATGGTCAATGCTCTGCCATTTTCAGTATTGCAGACACCATATTCCCTAACTCACACTCATGCCACCCCAACCTCCCACAACATTAATCTTAGATGTTCCCTGTGCTGCCTCTTTACTTCCTTGGAACATCCTTTCCCCATCTACACTGAAATTTAGAGCCATACCATCCACTTCCATCTCATTCAGTCCCTCCATTTCTCTCATTCCAGGAGAAGACGGCCCACAATAGGGACCAGGAATGTGAAGGGATGCCTGACTTCAGACCGCTGACCTTCAATGAGAAGAGAATCCTGTCCAGTTCTGTACCTCCCTAGGTCATCACCAAACTGTCTCCATCTGCCCACTTTAGTGTTTCTTTTTGATTGTCTTGACCGTAGACGAATACACTTCCCACATCACCTCGTCCCCATCCATGCTTTACTATAATGCTCATTTACAAGTACCGTTGCCCCTTTATTATTTGCTTCTTTAACCTTAGTCTGTAGCCCCAATCCTGATGAATAGATTCCCAACTCTCTGTCCCACAGCAGAACCAACCCCCACCCACTTGTCTCCACCAAACTCCTATTTCCTTTCGCTTTTGTGAAGGGACCTGACAGACTGATTGCAGACTACCCTCTTGAGCCAACTGTGAGATTTTGCAAATGCAGATTCCTGGACGAACTAAAGCTAAAGGAGAGGGGTGAATGCTTCTTGACATCCATACCTGCCAAACCTTCCACTCCTTCTATCACTGGCAAGATGCAGAAAGCTAGGAAACCTGCATGCTACAGTTTTGTTACAAAAACCATGTATCACTGTAGTTGTGTGATTAACACATTGAAATGTTGCCCCAGTCCTCCCATAGAGTTTATATGGTTGCAGTGTAATGCAATGTGGTAATTGACTGGGGTTTTATCTTCCAGCTGTGTTTGCATTTCTGTGTCTTAACCTTGACATGCGCCCAAATCCCAGAGTCCACTCATATTAAACTTCCTCCTTAAGTCTCCCCTTTTGGAATATTTAATCCCATCAGGGAGTTTGCACATTGCTTTAGTAAATGCAATTTGCAAGGAGGAGAATTGGCCTGTGGATATAGTGACAAGGTGGAGTAAGATGTGGAAATTTGGAGGGTATGTTACCAGCAGAGTGTGTTTAACATCTCCACTGCAATATGGTGAAAGCTGCATATAAACCTCATTACACATGCATCTCTTATTTTAAATGAATAAGATTTGTTTTTGTTGGACTACATGGAATGCTTGGATTAAAAAGATAAAGATGTGCAATCAACACAACATATGCTAATCCCCCAGGATTTCTTTCAGTGGAATTTCACCTTCTTACCCAAATGACACCTAACAGTAATTCAATAGACAACCGTTACTTCTATTGGCATAAAGTACCATCACACTTAAATCATTTTGTGTGCGCTTTGAGTTTTATAAAACTTTTACTAATTGCAAAATGCCACATGAATAAGGAAAGTGGCTTGGAGGTGAGATGATGGACTCTCAGATATCAGTGGGCAGTTAGGAATATAATGTTTGGTACGAAGTTTGTGCCCATAATGATGGGAGTTTCTTGGTATGGTGTTAGTGTGGTAATTACGAGTGTGTACCAGTATAATGCAGATTATAACATTGGTTATACTCGTGGGTTGACTTGCTATCAGTCTGGACCTTGCCACCCTTGCTAATGCCTTTTCTTTATCATGCACAGATGGATGTACAGTACCAACACTGCACGAAAAAAATCAGCAATGACTTTTAGGTCAGCGGCTTAGTACTTTCAGGTGGCTCTGTTGGAGTTTGTTTGGGAGAATTACTCACTGTTGGTGAAGATGGCAGGAAGCAACTGTGAGATCTTTGGGTACATAGGTTACTCCCGTGAATTGATGCAATTGTAGCTGTTCCCCTTGGTGTGCAGGAGCAGAGGCAGCAGGAAGACAGGCAATTTGTAGAGAGAGGGTTAAGAATAAAATAAGTTCAGGATTGGAATTGAAGTCAAGTTTTGAGCAAAGCCTGTGTCTTTTGACCCCATGATTTTAGTCATAGTGCCTCCTATGGTGTTATGAGTCAATGGTATGACTCTCATGTCTGAGTCAGAAGATTGTAGGTTCATTTCAGAGATCTCAGCTCAAAATCTATGTTGACATCTGAACAACACCGAGGATGTGCTGCTCTGTAGAAGGTGTGATCTTTACAGAATATATTTCAAAATTGCATTATTGACAGTAAACTCTTGGGGGAGTGTTCTGAGGCTGCATTTTCCTGAATTTTGTCACAACACAACTCGATTCCAGCTTCTGGCAACTGTCTGCGTGGAGTTTGCACATTTTCCCTGTGTTTGTGTGGGTTTCCTCCGGGTGCTCTGGTTTTCTCCCACAGTCCAAAGATGTGCAGGTCAGGTGAATTGGCTATGTTAAATTGTCCATCATGTTCAGGGATGTGGAGGTTAGGTGCATTTGTCATGGGAAATATAGGTTTGTAGGGTAGGAGTAGGGGAATGGGTCTGGGTGGGATACTCTTTGCGGGGTCAGTGTGGACTTGATGGGCCAAATGGCCTGTTTCCACACTGTAGGGATACCATGGTTCTATGGTAAGTCCTTAAAACCATCCTAAAGGCTGGCAGAGATTTTCTCCATTCATAATCTGCTGTCTTGAAAGTACAGTATCTTTTCAAAGGCTAGGGCAGGCTTGCTTAATTCCATGCCTGAACCCGATGTTGTTCTATTATGGGTCCTGAATCCCCATTGCATCTTCCAAACATTCATTCTTTCTTTGAATTTCTTGGATGAATGATGCATTAAAAAATCTTATAGTCAGCCTAGATGCTAGACAGTTAATTGGGTAGCTGGTTGATTGTTCTGCAGTGATGGGTGAAGAGATTTTCTCAGAAAAGTTTGAGCACTAACATGCTGCTGTCTCACAGTGGGTTGCCACATTGAAAGATGTTTATCTCCTAGATCTTGAAGTAATTTGTCTCATATGGGGTAAATGATTACTGAAAATTACATTATGTTCATAATTATTTAGGCTGATCCTTAGAAAATACCGAGTGAAAGAAGAAAATAATTCCGATAATAATGATCTTTATTTGTGAAGTACCAAAATGGACATTTTGCTGAATTAGACAGGAAAATTTGGCTAATTTGGATTCCAGCATCTGCATTTTTTTTGTCTCATTTTCCTGAATTAAGCTTGAAGAGTCTGCATATCCACAGTTTGGGCAATTGTGACCCATTAAACACAATGGAAAGGTGTTTGACAACTAAGCAATTTATGGTGTCAGATCTGCCAATTAGGGATATAGTATGTTCATTTTCTCTTATTTATAATTTGAATGTAAAAAAAAAATTCTTTGTTCAAAACATTTGAAATAACTTAAAAAAAAACTTTTTCCTACAGTGATAGCCTGTTCCTTCTGCACTGACCAAATTCTACCTTGATGTTGAATGACATATTTGGATTGAGTGAATGAACTTAGACTTCACATCCCAGAGCTCTGCAAGTGAAGCACAGTGGCTGTTGCTGTGAAACAGGCTTGTTTTTCTCACACCATTAATGACTAACCTTATCTAAGTCCATTTCATGTTGAGCTGCAATTCTGGGTAATTTTAAAATCAGCCTTAAAGTGGCTTTATATCATGTACAACACACAGAAGAAGAAATAGACAAAGCAGACAAAGTGCCATTGACATGAAACCTGCATCATGCCAGGACATATTAATTTCTACAAAGGATCAAATGTAATGGCTTTACCTTTAAGTTACTGGTTTGATAACTTACACTTGAATCGCCTCTTAAGTGAGTGAATAAAATGGAGAATAACTCTGATAGCGATGGCTACCTTTACCTCAGTGTGCAGCCTGATCTTTTCTCTGGCTGCAGTTGCCAGGATTACTGCTCACTGACCCTTTTACAGTCTGCTATATCACTGGAATGATGTTCCATCCACAGAGGTGAGCAGCCAATTAAACTGTTTATGAATCCAATCAGATGTGAGGTGGACATGCTAGTGGAGTAGCCCTTGTCACGTGGATAGGCCCCCAGCAACATGTAGACTTGTCGGTACGGTAGGCCAGAGGGCTTTTAGTGCTGGAGGCTTCATGCCCCATAGAGGACATTGCCTGAGGGAATCACCAGACTGTCAGCATCAATGTTCCTGGAGGGGTTTCCCTCTGTTTCATGAGGTCTTCCAGTATCAACTCTAATGAATTTATCCTTTGGAAGCATTTCTCCAAGTGTTCCTCCAGGTTGGTGTTACCTCGCAGTTCCTGACATGTTTGACTAGCAGTGGGGCTACCGAGGCTTCTGAGCTCCCAGCCCCCTGATTGGGCCATTTGCATTGAGTGTCTCACTGCTACCTTTAACAGACAGCAAGTGCAGAGGTGGACAACACTTTCCAGAAGGTTGTGGCATCAGGTAGGTTGCTGCTCAGTGCACGTTCAATACATTTTTTGGTTTCAATGTTGTTCTCTGAGTAAGAAAATCTGGTACAATGTACTTGGAAATGATCATGTTACATGGCTTGACAAAAAAAGTAAACACTAATACTAAAAATTAGAAAAGTGCGCAATCTTAGTTTGACAGTAAGCTGCCTGCAATACTCGAACCAAATCATGGAAACATCTAATTCTGGTATACATGGCAGCATCAACAATCCTGAATTCTCACAGCAGCTTTCCTGTTGTGTAATTCCTGTCACTTTGATCTGTTGCCTTTGCATGACAGTCTTCTTAACTCAACCAGAACAATTACTAAAGATCAGCTCAGAGACCAGAACTGTTACTGTGTCATTAGGTGTCAATCGCCACTGAGGACTGGAAATTCAATGCTGATAATGAGGGTGGCTTCACGTTAATTCAGTCCATTTCCTACTGGTCTGAATGAGACTGCCATTCAACTTTTCCTTCAAATGTGACTTCCTCTTTCTTTGAGTTATTATCAATGTCCTTTCTTCCTTTCCTCCAGTGCATTCAAATCATATCTAATTGGTGCTGTTACTCTATTATTGCCCGACATGATTCCTTTCCTCACAACTCTTGATCATTGCTTCCGTTTGACTCATTTCAATCTCCTCTGTATTTTATCCCAACTTTTTTCAACCAGGAATCTCGATAAATACTGACCTGATCAGTGATGTTCACAAGCCATGAGTGAATAAAACCAAAATTAAATAATTACAGGAAATGCTTCTGTTATTAAAAAATTCACAGGTTTAATCATCTTATAATGACAGCACAGTTCATGAGAAAGGTAAGTGAAATCAGGAACAATGTGATTAAAATTAATAAGAGTTTACACTTCTATTGCCAACATTGCAATTACAACTGCTTAGAAGCTTGGCCACAATTTGAAGGGATGTGTGACATTCTCTGAGACCTTTTCATTAAAATTTTAAGGTCTTGAGAAGAGGTCAAATCAGTATATTTTTCAGGGAGTCGCAACTGAATTATGGACGAAATTGGTTCTCTTTTGATATTTCTAAACCTTCATTTGGTAGCACAGAACTTCAGTATTGCTGAGAAAGATACATTTTGTCAAAGATTTTAATCTTGTACATATCAGGGTACTTCACAAGAATAACATCTTAACAGGAAAACCAACATTTATATTTTTTAATAGTAGAGTGCTGATTGTTTGTCAAGTCAATTAAATTGTCCTGAACAGTGAAAGACAAATCTTCACCAAAATGAGTCTGTTTTCAGAAATATTTCTAAATCTTATTTCTTTAAAATAGAAATTAATTGTTGATTTTTAAAAATATTCTTGTTCTCTAAATCAGAAATAAAGTCTCAGAATTTTACTAGATTTCATAATCATTCATTTCATTAATATGTGAGTTTAGCAACTTTAACATGTATCCCTAACATAGAAAATTGCCACCAATAATTCTCTGTTTTGGTTCCAAAAGGAAGATCTGCTAATAGGGTCTGTCATGAAATATTTAATGTTGCACCAAACACAGAAAATGCAGACAGTGACACAGGAAAATGTAAGTTGAACTTACAGCTGTTGCTTTTGTACTCTTGCTGAAATATCGAGCTATAGGAAACATTGAAGAAATACATGTAGGCATAAATTGTGAGTCTGAGGATTTTGAGAGTAATGCTGAAAATATAAAGGATGATCAGCTGAAATAGTTACAATTATGAGGTTTACAGTTTAATGTTTTGAGAATGCATTTTTAATTTAAGTTAAAATCAAGTGAATCATGAGATCTATTCTGAAGTCTGCCTGACAATAAGCCTGGATGGCTTGATTGTTAGAAATTAATAAGGATCCGTTGAGTTTCACTGGGAAGACTGTTAGGTGTCGATACCTGGACACAAGGTCGGCAGCATGTATGCTTAGATTGGATGAGGTGAGTCTCCAAAGTGTCAGAAAAATGTTGTGGTTGTTAGGAAACAAACAGTTGAGCTGTGAAATGTCCACTTACTTCCAAAGGAAAAGAGAGTTAGGGATCTCAAGGTTATCTAAATCCTTATCTCTTCTGGGATATGAGACCCAAGTGGCCCATGCTGCCAAATTAATGGGCTTTGAACCAGGAAGGTTATAAAAAAAAAGCTAATGTGATTTCAGGGACACTCTCAAATTCAGGTTCCGTAGAACAAAGGTTAGGTCAGAATTTGGAAATTGTTAGTTTTCAGGGAAAAAAAACTAATTCATATCACAATACCTTAGTCTAGTGACTAAGGGACACAGAAAAAAACAACAGATATGATTCAAAGACACTTTAGTTTAATGGCCATGTTGCTATTGATATTAAATCACATTTCACACATTGGATTTAATACCTCTTCCATATTTCTCTTGCATCTCTACTTCTGTAAAATTTATTTAAAACATTAAATGATTAATGAAAAATATGCCCAATATTTTAACAATGCTGTTTTTTGTATAGCTAAGTTTGTGGGAATGATATGTATGTATGTAGGGCTACAGGCTTTCTTAAAACATCACAGAATATCACATGTGGGGCAGCACGGTGGCACAGTGGTTAGCATTGCTGCCTCACAGCGCCAGGGTCTCAGGTTCGATTCCAGCCTCGGGCGACTGTCTGTGTGGAGTTTGCACATTCTCTCTGTGTCTGCGTGGGTTTCCTCCCAAAGTCCAAAAATGTGCAGGTCAGGTGAATTGGCCATGTTAAATTGCCCATAGTGTTAGGTGAATTAGTCAGAGGGAGGTGGGTTGGTCCTGCAGAGGGTCGGTTTGGGCTGAATGGCCTGTTTCCACAGCATAGGAAATCTAATCTAATATCTCAGATATTTTAGTCATCCAGGATTCAGGACATGAGAGAACAAGAAAGTGTAAATAAAGAGGTTAACAGTCTCTGTGGTTCACTGTATTGCAAAGTGAATGGAAAAGCACACTTGCACTGAAAATATCAAATCATGAGGTGTTAAACAAGATTGGAAGATCCACCTAGCTTTGTTATCAAGAGGATCACCAGAAATATTCCTACAGAGAAAGCAGTTCTAATAAGTTACCAGACTGAGAAAGGAAAAGAATAGAAGGAAAGCATTGGAAGCTATGAATAATTTTGGATGCATTGTGGAAGAACTAAATATCAACTTAAAGGATATTTAATATATATTTGAGAGGTGTGTGTTATTTTGGTTGTGGTAAAAATAAGAAGGGTACTCTATTTAACTAGAAGATGCCTACCATTTAGGTGATAGTATTTTTGGCCTTTGGTACAGGAAACATATCTTTTCTGTTATTAATTGGAAGTTTAAAATCATTTTAAAATTATTAGTCTCTACAGATATAGTTATTAACATAATAGAGTAAAAATTGTAAATCTGTAATTTTGGAACAAACTAAATAAAATAGAGCAGATTAATCTTAATTCACCGTGAAAAATAAATTATTTTGGCAAATAATGGTTTTCAGTATAATAACGTATTGTGAATTCAGGTATTTGTATTTCATTATTGTGAGAATGAAATTGTTAAATTAAAACAAAATTGAAAATTACAATATATGGATGAAAGGAGATAATTAAACGAATTGTTCAATGAAATCTGTTGGGTATCAGAAATGTTTTAAGTAAGTTACTATATTGAAACATTTTATTGAACTGATTTGCAACATTAATGCATAGCTGATTTAATCTAAATGCCTATAGGGTAAGTATCTCATCTTATTACTTCATTAGACATTTTCTTTATCTTAGTTTTAACTTATACCCTTTTATTTTTGAGATAGGATAAGTGACTGAATAAAAAGGATTTCTCTGTGCGATCTGAGGAGCAAATGAAGGTTTTAACAGCATCTGCACTGAGGTAGGACAGAAATATATGATGTCATGAAGGTAGCAGTAAGTGCCCTCTGCCATTGGTCAGAAGACCTGAGCTGAGTTGAATGGGATGTACAGATTATGAGCTGTCTGAGTCTCTGGACCTAAATGTAAAATAGAACATAGAACAGTGCAATACAGTACAGGCCTTTCAGCCCTCGATGTTATGCTGGCTTTTTATCCTACTCAAAGATAGACTAACCTACACATCCTTCAATGTACTATCTTCCATGTGCCTATCCAAGAGTTGCTTAAATGTCCCTAATGTATCTGACTCTACTATCACTGCTGGCAGTGCATTCCATGCACCCACCTCTCTTTGTGTAAAGAAACTACCTCTATCATCTCCCCTAAATCTTCCTCTAATCACCTTAAAATTATGCCCCCTTGTGATAGTCATTTCCGTCATGGGAAAGAAAATCTCTAGCTATCCACACTCTCTATGCCTCTCATCATCTTGTACACCTTTATCAAGTCACCTGTCATTCTTCTTTGCTCCAATAGAAAAGCTATAGCTCCCTCAACCTTTCCTCACTACACATTCCCTCCAGTCCAGGCAGCATCCTGGTAAAACTCCTCTACATTCTCTTTAAAGTTTCCACTTCTTTCCTATATTGAGGCAAACTGAACACAGTTTTCCAAGTGTGGTCTAACCAGGGTGCAGTTAGATTTAGTCTACATTCTTGAGAGTGAACATTAACAAGAGTTATTAAATATAACCATACATAAAACATGGCAAGGAACAGTACACACTGACACTCCTGTTCCTTGTGACCTGATGTGACTCTGACACAGCTCCTTACAATGAACAATACAGCACAGGAACAGGCCCTTCAGCCCTCCAAGCCTGCACTGACACATTTTCTCCTTCCATACTAAAACTGTCTTAACTTACAGGATCCATATCCCTCTATTCCCTTCATATTCATGAATTTAGCCAGGTGTATTTTGAATGCTGCTATTGTGTCTGCTTCCACCATCTTCTCTGGCAGCGTGTTCTAGAAACTCACCACCCTTGGGGTGAAAAACCTGCCTCGCACATCCTTTTTAAACTTCCCCAGCCATCGCACCTTGAACCTGTGCCCCCAAGTAATTGATCCCTCGACCTTGGGGAAAAAGCCTTACTTTCCACTTTATCCATGCCATTCACAATCTTAGAGACTTTTGTCAGGTCACCCCTCAACCTCCTGCATATCCAACTTTTCTTCACAGCTAAAACTCCCCATATCAGGCAACATTCTGATAAATCTCTTCTGTACCCTCTCCAAAGGGAGTGTGGTGACCAGAACTGTATGCAATGTTCTATGTGTGGCTTAACTAAAGTTCTATAAACTGCAGCATATCTTGTCTCTCCTTACATTCAATACCCCTTCCAATGAAGGCAAGCATGACATAAGGCCTTTCTTACTAGCTTATCTATCTGACCTGCTACTTCAGTGACCTGTGGACCTGCACACTCAGATACCTAAGGGTTCTGCCATTCACTAATTAATTTCTAATTGTACTTGATCTTGCAAAATGCATCATCCCACATTTGTCCAGATTAAACTCCATCTGCCATTTTTCTCCCCATACCTCCAACTGATCTATATCTTGCTGCGTTGTCTGATAGTCCTCCTCACTACCCACAGCTCCACCAATCTTTTATCATCAACTATACCAAATTCTCACTAGGATTCTTAGTGCAAAGTTATTGGTAACCCTTTAATTCCAACTTCAATTCAGCATGGGGTAGTGATGGGGAAATACAATTCATGAAGGATGAACAAAACCAAATGTAGAAGCAGGTGTAGACCATTCAACCTATCCAGTCTTTGCCAATAAGTAAGGTAAGGCTGATCTGATAATCCTAAACACCACCATTCTGCCTTTTCTCCATAACCTCTGATTAAGTATATTCAAGACTGAAACATATTTTTAATGATCCAGCCTCTATAACCCTCTGTGGTAAAGAAATTCCACAGTTTCTAAGGTAAGGGGGAAATACTTAAAAGGGAGGTACTGGGGCAAACTTATCACTAAAGGGTTGGTGCATGCATGGAGTGAGCTGCCAGAGGAAGTGGTGGAGGGTGGGACAACAGTTAAAAAGCATTTGGATGGGAATAGGAATAGGAAAGGTTTAAATGGATCTGGGCCAATTGCTGGCAAATAGGACTAGATTTACTTGGTTATCTTGTCGGCATTATCCATACGGACTGTTTCCGTGCTGCACATCTCTGTTACTCTGAGACCAAGCTCAAAAGATCTAGTAACATCTGTGGAGAGAAACACAGAAATAACACTACAAACTCAGGGGCACTTCTTCAGAAATATTTGGTTCGAGTCAGATCAGTTTTTTTTTGCAAGGTAAGGATTTAATATTTCCAATTATTCCAGTAGATTTGAAAATGTCCAGGAATTACATCTTAATTCCAACTACTTATTTTTTAAATTTATCATTTCAAATTGGTTGGTTTCCAAGGAATCTAGAAGGGAATTGTAACATTTGTAACCAGAGTGATCTCATCAATCCTCTCACAGATTAAATAGAAGATTTAAGCAGCCTCTTCATTTCTTGTTGTTTACGACGTAGCAATGACCAGTTGTAGGGGGCGTACTGCATTTTCAGCATTCTTATCTAATTAACTCCAGATTTACGAGTTATGTTATAAAACAAACACAAAGCTGCACGTAATTTACTATGTTTTATTAGTTAAAATATTTCCACAATTATTTTGGTAATAAATCTCCATCGTGCCTGAAGCAATCTTTCTCAAACATCAACAAAATGGCGACTCAACTGGGCCTGCTGTGCAACACTCACATCTGCATTATATTACGACACACTTCATTGAATCTTCATAGCAAGTCATAAAGCTAAATACAACAAAATCTCATTCTAGTTATATGACTTACTGCCAGTGTACATCTGCTTTGGGCCAAACTGATTTCTGAATTAAATCCCTGCATAATTAATTTTCATATGCTGACTGTGGTATTAAGCCAAATGATGAATTTTCAATTATAATATTGTTTTGTGAAGATGATTTACCATTGGAACGAAGAATTAACAAAATATGACACAGTGATCTAGATTTTTCTATACAGACTGTGTGTGGGATGAAACAGGTGGTGCTCCATCAAGAAGATCAAAAACAGGAGCATAAATAAGTTATCTGTTCATTTATTCCTGTTCCACCATTAAATACAATGGCAGCTGGCCCTGTACCTTACCTTCACCTTCCTGTATTATCCCCATATTCCTTGAATCTGTTACTGTCTAAAAATCTATCAATTTCTGCCCTAAGTATTCCCAATGGACTGAATTATGAACAATAAGCTATGTGTCAATTTGGGGAATTTCATGGAGGGTTTGTCTCCATGAGCTCTAGTGGGTTATTTAACACAAATCCCCATACCTCACTTCATTATGTGTGCACCATGCCTCTGTGGTGCTCTAGCTGTGCTACTGTGCACTTGTCAGCAGCAGAAGTACTCACCACTGCCAAATCCATGAGCAGATGAGATGCCCTGACATGGACATTGGATATTGTTGCCTTGATTTAGATGTCTGTTGCTCATATCTTTTAGCACACATACTGTAGCAGATTATACATGTGGCACTAAGAATAAGGACTTCTCCCTGCACTCCCAAACCCCTAGCACACAAGAAAGGCAGCATGGTATAAAGGATAATGGTCTGGAACCTTTATGGTCCAAGATGTGAGATGTGCCATACCTTGTACAGGCTACAGAACCTTGGAAATGATTGCTACTTTGACAAGTATGATTCTTTCCAGCCCGTGGGACATAGCTTGAACTCTCCAGCCATGAGTAGGATTGATTTGCTATATTGAATGTCAACAGTGCTTCTCGCTAGGAGTTTTAATTGACACGGCAGATCAATGGGTGAATTCCACATAGTGTTTTGTGATAGCAGGTGTCTTTTGCTAATGTCTTATGATGGACCTCATATGTGTTAAAGTAGACCCCCTTCCCTCTCTCTTCCACTTCCATCACAGAATAGAACACTTTATCCACAATGGGTGTGGTGGTAGTGATTCCCATTTCCATTGGGGTCTTATAATTTGAGCGAGGAAGGAAAGTAACAAGTAGTTGTGCTTCTTGGACTGAATCACAAACTCAGCCTCACCATCTTCATGACTCACCCCAAACCTTCTTATTGTTTTCCTCTAAATCCTTCCTGTCAACTCAATTGGCTTTGATATCCCCACAATCCTACCTAACCTATTAATTTAGCTGCTCATCTTCCCACTTAAGACCCCTGAGCCCAAGCATAGAGTATAGTCACGCCAAACATCGTCATACACTGTCCCCTCCATTGTAGGCTGGGCTAGTGGTGACCATCAAATGACCCTTCTCCCACTATATCTACTGCCCTTGTATGCTCTGTCATATCCCCCCCTTATGTCCTGATTTGTCACCTCCTTCACAATTATTAATGCAACTCTACCCCAGTATACTGCCTCCAATCCCACAGTTGACCTCCCCAGTGTCCGACCTCAGCAATGGACCCAGTAACCCCCATTCACTGGATAGACCTCCTGGACTGACTGTGGCCCAGCCCATGATTAACTCAAGGAGACAGCTCTGACTGATGAGTATGTGGGTCCCTGATGAATCTCGATGTAGCTCCTGTCTGCTTTACCATGAATCCCCTGACTGCTTTTGCATTGGACTTTCAGGACTGACTGTGACCTACTTCCCAGATTGCAGAGGTACACAATCCCTGACCTTGGACTACTCAAGTGACCTACCATAAGCTCCTCCACTGACAAAGGATAATACCCTTGACTTACTGTGCTATGCCCACCATCTAAATGCCATCTCCCTTGATCTGACTGAGGGCAACTCTCCTTAGTTTTTGGGTCATTATCATTTAATCGAAACACATACTGTGTGAACCAATAGCACATGTTGTCAGAGCAATACTTTCCTTTAATTCATTGGATGTGGGCATCACTGGCTAGGCCAGTATTTATTGCCCATCAAAGTCAACTACATTGCTGTGGATGTAGAGTCACATATAGGCCAGTTGTGTTTAGGATGGCAAATCTCCTTCCTTAATGGACATTGTGAACCAGATAGGTTTTTGTAAGAATCAACAGCGGTTACCATTAGGCCAGTTTTTTATTTCCAGATTTTTACTGAATTCAAATTTTGCCATATACCATGTTGGGATTTGAACCCATGTCCCAGAACATAAGTCTGAGTTTCTGGAAAGCTAGTCAATGAGATTATTGCTATCCTATCACCTCCCAGTGTTGTGCAGCAACATGTTCACCTCCATGACTGATCACTGTTGACAACTGTGACAAGCTGCTTGTTCAAAAGTGCTGTGAACCTTTAAATGTTGAATGAGGTGGAAAAATGCAAAAAGGCAAGGCAGATTTGCTGTGAGCATCCAAATGGACACAAAATGAGATTGTGCTAAGAGAGCAAATAAAGAGACCTGAGATGATCCAATTCATCAGATGTCTGCTTGTTCTACCTGCAAAAGTGCCAGTGTGCTCAAAAATGCAGCACTGGGGTGAGAACTGCACTCTAAGTAAGTTGGAGATGTGCCATGATGAATGTAGAGGCTAGCCCATGTCTGATGCCAATCTCCTTGGATGGGTCTGTGGGGGTGCAGGTAGTCACAACTTATGGAATTTAACCTGAGATATGGAGGCTCAGATGAGCAAGTGGTGAGCTAGAGCCAGGCACTCACTGACTTTCAGGTTGGCAATTGCAGATGTCCAGTTGATATCTGGCATGTGGGAGAACTGCATATTAAAGAGGTGGGATTGGGTTATAACAGCATGCTGCTGCATACAAATAAGCTCCTTGCTGCTCACAATAGAGACTCTCATCTCACCATTCAAAACTTGGCTGTACAATTGGATGTTTCTTCTCAATGTTGAGAAGTTCACTTTCCCTGATTTCATCATATTTTCTCAGCTGCCCACATCTTTCAGTGCCCGGTGATTGTGTATTTACAGCTCTAGTTGGTAAAGAATTAGAAAGATTTCATAAGTATCTGGATAAGGAATCTCCTCATCTGTGCTCTAAATGGACAACCCCTTCATCTGAGGCAGTGTCTATTTTGTCAAGTCATTTTACAGATGACCTAATGAGCATTACGTAGGGTAAGCTCACAGTGTACTGAACAACTCTTTGGAAGTTTATCCATTTATGCGTGGGACATCAAGCTGCTTAATGTTATCAGCAAGGGAGAATCATACAGAATTTACTGAGGGGACAGTGTAAATATTGTACCAGAGGAGAAGTCCCACTTTCCTATAGATAAATGTTTGGTGATTTAAAAAATAATGTTCCACAGTGTTCGCGAAAGGTCGAAGATTATATTCTTGACAGTGTTACTATTTAATGGAGCAATGATTGTGCCACAAGAAAAGTAATGATTTCATGAGATGTGCTAACGCAGGAAATCCATTCATCATAACCAATTAATGCAGCACCTTTAGAATGGATGGTGTATCAAATTATCTCACTACAGTCTTACAGTGCTTTGAACTGTTCCCACTATAAGCGACAATTATAGTTCTCTTTAACTTATTTCATCTGCTTCCACAAGCGCTGGCCTATATAACATTGCTGTGATTAAATGACACATGTTCCAATAATTGCTCCACAATGGGTATGATATATTTCTACTATTCTTACATTACTAACCCTTTCTGTACTATTTGCAAGATGGTTGTCTCCAAATCAATCTTCAACTCTTTCTCATCGCACTCTCTGTCATGTAAAACTTTACTGCCTGAATCTTAATTCATAACAAATCCCATTCGCCCGTCAACTTTGTTGATCTATGTTGGCTCCTGGATGAGAAACATATCAACTTTAAAATTCCCATCCCTGTTTCCAAACCCACCTCCAGCCTTGACCTTTCTGATCATAGTAATCTCCTCTATCCGTACCCAGCCTCTGAGATATCTGACCTCCTCCTATTCTGATAGTCCATAACGTGGAGATGCCAGTGTTGCACTGGGGTGGGCAAAGTCAGAAGTCACATGATGCCAGATAATAGCCCAACAGGTTTATTTGAAATCACAAGCTTTAGAAGTGCTGCTCCTTTGCCAGTGAAATCTGACTTCATTTGACAAAGGAGCAGCCCTCAGAAAACTTGTGATTTCAAATAAACCCATTATGCACAGAAGCAGAAGTAGGTACTTTGGGCCATCAAATCTGCTGCACTATTCAAAGATGTCATGATTTATTTGATAATACTTAACTCCACATAATCCTTGATTACCTCACTGATTAAAAAACTGCCTTGAATATAAGTAACTATATAACATTCCCCAGCCGTCCGCAGTAAAGAATTACACCAATTCACTATCCTGTGAGAGTAGTCCCTCCTTATCTCTGTATTCAATGAGTGAGCCCCTACTCTGGAATTATGCCCTCTGGTTCTAAACTCACCCTCAAGGGGAAAAAGCTTCATGTGATCTAACCAATCAAGCTCCTTAAGGTTTTTGCATGTCTCAATCAGGTCACCTCTAATTCTTGTAAACTCTAATGAGCACAGGCTCAACTTACTCAAACTCTCCTCCTAAAAACATCCTGATGTGTTCAGGGTCAACATTGTGAACCTTCTCTCGACTGCTGCCAATGTCAATGTATGTTCAGTCTCTTGGGCTTCATCCCCACCTATCTGGAAAATTGCAAATGTAACATCCCCCCCCGCCCCCCCCCCCGCCAAGTTTAAGAAGGGAGTAATGGCAAAAGGTGGGAAATTACAGGCCAATTAGCCTAACCTCAGCCATTGATAAGCTTTTGGAGTCCAGTTTGAAGGAGGCGATTTCTAAATACTTGGAAGTGCATGGTAAAATCGGGCAAAGTCAGCATGGTTTTATCAAGGAGAGGTCATGCCTGACAAATCTGTTAGAATTCTTTGAGGAGGTAATGAGCAGGTTAGACCAAGGAGAGTCAATGGGTGTCATCTACTTGAAATTGCAAAAGGCCTTTGACAGGAGGCTGCTGAGTAAGATTAAGGGCCCATGATATAAGTGGCAAGCTATCAGCATGGATGGAAGATTGGCTCTTTGGCAGAAGCAGGGAGTGGGGATACAGGGGTTCTTCTCAGGATGGCAGAGGATGACTAGTGGTATTTCACAAGGATCAGTATTGGGACCACAACTTTTCACTGTATAAATTAATGATCTCGATAAAGGAACTGAGGGCATTCTGTCTAAGTTTGCAGATGATACAAAGATAAGTGGAGGGACAAGTAGCATTGAGGAAGTGGGGAGGCTCCAGTAGAATTTAGACAGGTTAAGAGAGTGGGCAAAGAATTGGCAGATGAAATACAACATGGGAAAGTGTTAGATCATGCACATTGGCAGGAAGAATAGAAGCATGGGTTATTTTCTGAATGGGGAGAAAATTCAGAAATCTGAAGTGCAAAGGGACTTTAGAATCTTAGTCCAGGATACTCTTCAGGTGGACTTGTAGGTTGGAATGCAAATACAATGTTGTAATTTATTTCAAGATGACTAGAATGAAAAAGCAAGGATGTACTTCTGTGGCTTTCTAAGACAATGGTGAAACCACATTTGGTGTATTGTGAGCAGTGTTGGGCCCCATACCTCAGGAAAGATGTGCTGGCCCTGAAGTGGGTCCAGAAGAAGCTCACAAGAATGATCCCAGGAATGGAAGGCTTAACATATGAAAAACATTTGAAGACTCTGGCTCTATACTGGATGGAGTTTAGAAAGATGGGGGGGGGGGGGATCTAATTGAAACATACAGAAAACTGAATGGTCTAGACAGAGTGGACATTGGGAAGATGTTTCCATTAACAGGAGAGACTAGGACCCAAGGGCACAGCCTTAGAGTAAAGGGAAGACTCTTTAGAGAGGAGATGAGGAGAAAGTTCTTCAGCCTGAGAGTTGTACATCTATAGAATCCATTGCCATAGAAGGCTGTGGAGTCCAGGTCATTGAATATATTTAAGACAAAGATAAATAAGTTCTTAATTGCAAAGAGATCAAAGGTTAGGGGGAGAAAGCAGGAGAATGGGATTGAAAAACTTGGATGTAGGTTTTCTACCTGAGCTGGAAGGTTCATTTTCAGATGTTTCATCACCATACTAGGTAACATTTTCAGGGGGCCTCTGGACAAAACATTGCTGGTGTTTCCTGCTTTCTATTTATGTTTGGGTTTCGTTGTGTTGGTGATGTCATTTCCTGTGGTGACATCCTTTCCTATGGTGATGTCATCTCCTGTTCTTTTTCTCAGGGGGTGGTCAATTGGGTCCAAGTCAATGTGTTTGTTGATAGAGTTCCGGTTGGAATGCCATGCTTCTAGGAATTCTCGTGCGTGTCTCTGTTTGGCTTGTCCTAGGATGGATGTGTTGTCCCAGTCGAAGTGGTGTCCTTCCTTTTCCGTATGTAAGGATACTAGTGAGAGAGGGTCATGTCTTTTTGTGGCTAGTTGGTGTTCATGTATCCTGGTGGCTAGTTTTCTGCCTGTTTGTCCAATGTTTTGTTTGTTACAGATTTTGTACCGTATTTTGTAAATGACATTAGTTTTGCTTGTTGTCTGTATAGAGTTATACAAGTTCATTAGCTGCTGTTTTAGTGTGTTGGTGGGTTTGTGGGCTACCATGATGCCAAGGGGTCTGAGTAGTCTGGCAGTCATTTCCAAGATATTTTCAATGTAGGAGAGAGTGGCTAGGGTGTCTGGACATGTTTTGTCTGCTTGCTTGGGTTTGGTACTGAGAAATCGGCGGACTGTGTTCATTGGGTACCCATTCTTTTTGAATACGCTTTATAGGTGATCTTCCTCTGCTCTGTGTAGTTCCTCTGTGCTGCAGTGTGTGGTGGCTCATTGATATAATGTTTTAATGCAGCGTCGTTTGTGAATGTTGGGATGATTGCTTCTCTGGTTCAATATTTGGCCCCTATGTGTTGTTTTCCTGTAGACACTTGTTTGAAGTTCTCCATTGGCTCTTTGCTCTACTGTGATACCTAGGAATGGCAGTTTGTTGTTAGTTTTCCTCTTTAGTGAATTTTATGCCAGTCAGGCAAGCAAAACTAATGTCATTTACAAAATACTGTACAAAATCTGTAACAAACACTACATTGTCAATCAGGCAGAAAATTAGCCACCAGGACACATGAACATCAGCTAGCCACAAAACGACATGACCCTCTCTCACTAGTATCCTTACATACAGATAAGGAAGGACACCACTTCGACTGGGACAACACGTCCATCCTAGGACAAGCCAAACAGAGACAGACAAGAATTCCTAGAAGCATGGCATTCCAACCGGAACTCTATCAACAAACACATTGACTTGGACCCCATTTACCACTCCAAGGAACAGAACAGGAGATGACATTACAACCCAAGGAAATCCAAACACATAAATAGAAAGCAGGAATCACCAGAAATGCTTCATCTGGAGGCTCACTGAGGATGTTATCTAGTATGGTGACAAAATGTCTGAAAATGAATCTTCCAGCTCAGCTAACAAACCTACATCCAGAACCTCAACCTAAACTACACATCTTCTCAAAACTTGCTAATTGAGAAACTTGTTAACCTTAAATGAATGGTGGAGAAGACTTGATGGGCCAAATGGCCTAACTTTTGCTCTTATATCTTATGGTTTTGATCTGTCGTTTACATCTCCTTCCTCCCCGAGCCCCCACCTTCAATAAAAATATAAACCCTTTCCTGGCTACAATTAGCTGTGAAGAAATGTCACTGGACCCGACACACTAACTGCTTTGTCTCCACAGATGTTGCCAAACCTGCTGTGTTTTCTAGCAATTACTGTTTGGAGTTTCTGAATACCAGGTTGTGGTTGGGATAGTTTGCAGCCACAGAGTAATTCTTTATGAGAAGAAACTCTTTTCTGATACAAGATGTAGTTTCCTGCATGATAGCAATCAGATATAAGCTACAATATAAATATATTCCACCCTTCAGGCACTTTGCCTGTATTTCTGATGAAGGGTTTTAGCCCGAAACGTTGATTTTCCTGCTCCTTGGATGTTGTCTGAACTGCTGTGCTTTTCCAGCACCACTAATCCAGAATCTGGTTTCCAGCATCTGCAGTCATTGTTTTTACCTTTGTTACAAAGATGGCGAAGAGACCTAGAATATATCTTTACGCTACCAGATCCTAAGCTTTTCTGCCTTATCCCCACTTGTATAACATCATTAGTTTGGGTGGAGCTCAACACAGTTTCCAATATTAATACTTTCAGAACCTTTTACAACAGAAATGGTTTGGAACCTGGAATTTGAGTTACTGAAGGATTCCTGGTGAAATATTTCAGAATCACTTCTTACTCATCTTGACCTTCAAAAATTTTTCTTACTTAGTTTCTACTGGTCAAACATTATATAAAGTGTACAAATGAGTGCTCACTCACATTAACACCTAGTTTGGCATTAAATAGTAACAAAATGGTGGGGTCAGAGTTAGCAAAGTGCACTGGTTGGCTGGTCAAGGTAATGTTTGTGTCCCCAGGCCTCATTACAAACTTTCTAAACATGTCTCTCGTATGGATTGAGTTTACAAAAATGGTTCAAGGCAGCTAACAGCAAGGTGAAATACGAAGGGGCTCGTTTAGATGGGAGGGTGGGAATCTCAGCATGTTGCAGACTAGATATTTCCTTGTGCTTTCCAGAGAATGAATCAAGCTTCACCTGGTTTCAAGTAAATAGTTTAACACTTACCTTTGATAGATCTGTTTGGTGGACTCCAGAAAGTGTGTACCACTTTCTGAGTTTTTAATAAAGCCATGTCATGGTACTGGTTACATCATTGATCCATGACATTTAGACATTAAGGAGACTTCAATCCTGTCTTGGCCAACCTGAGTGTTAGAGAAGATGAAACAATGTCAAGCCCTGGTCAATCATTTGATTCAGTCTAATCTTGAATCTTCCCTCACACCATTTTTATTGGGGAAGGGGACATTAATTTCAGAATCACAGTGCCAGGTATGGAGAATAGCTATTCGACTGAAGTTTAGTAATTGAATCCTAAAAGTCAGTGAAGGCAGGAAAAATGAAATCAAATGGTAGATTGGGAGAGTGATAGAAGAAAAATTGAAAAGCATGCTGGAAAGGAAACATTAGCAATTTATATAGTGTATAGACCAATTTATGTAATACATTAAACAGAATTTTGCACAAGGTTTAAGAATTATACATTACATGTATAAAACCACTGTACAGAATGTCCGTTTTGTCGAATTTTTAAAAAGTAGTTTACAATGATCCATTACTGTGTAGCAATAATAGAAGAACAATCCTTCAGGTTAGTGATTTAATGCATTCTCACTTAGATTTATTCTCAGGCTTTTTTTTTTTGGAAGTCCACTATCTTCAGATACCATGCTCCTATTTCATATGTGCCACAGATTTCCATGAACAGCTGCTCTGCCCATTCGGTGACTCTAAAGATGGAGACAATTCTATTATTTTTCACTCAAGAACTCATGTCCTCATTGCAATGAAGCAACTGGGTTAACTCCATTTACTACCTCTCACCAGTTAATATCGAAACATTATTATTCACTGAAGTAGCTGTAAAAGAAGAAAATTCATTTCCGTCATTTCTTGTGACAGAGAAGTTAAAATTTTAACAAAATTATACAAAAAAGGCTGACAGCCAATAATTATTTCATGGCTCATTAAAAGTGCTACTTGGTGTTAGAAATTGCATTTTAATTGAAAGATTGGAGTAGTTATTTTTCAAAATAATTTATCAATAACACCCTGAGAATACTTTGGTTTGAAAACTGGGTTTCATCATCACGCTATATATCAATGCATTGAGAAGGTAGCGGCAAATCAAAATAACTTTTGAATAATGTTCATTGTTTAATGCTTTTTCAAAGTGCTCAAAATTAAAATATTAATTGATATAGTGATTGGAGCTTTCAATATTTGAGGAAATGATTTGAATGCCAAAATTCATCATGTAGATTTCTTGCTCTCAACCCAACTATATCAAACTGGAAATGTAATGAATAAATCAATGGCTTCACTTTAGTTTAACTACAAATTTTAAAATACATCCAGAATTCTTCATGCATTAAATTGACAACCAATGCTTTCTTTGGTGAGGAAGTGAATTAGATGTAATCTGTTCCATCTTTTAGTAGCTACTTCTACTTTCTGTCTGGCACATACTTGGCATTTGAAAACTCAGAAGTGCAAAATAAAATGTCAGCAAGGATTTGTTAATTAGGAGATATGGTAGAGTCAACAACAACACAATATACTTGTACTAGTTAAGACAGAAGACACTCTGCCTCTTCTTTCAAAAGCTCATGTATTTCCAGCAATTTCCTCCATTTTCCCTGGACCTCAAACAGGTTACCCACTCCCAGACTTTCACACAGAAGCAGAGGCCACAGTGACAATGATACGAAGCAGTGCTAATTCACATCAATGCACAGTCTAACCTGAAATGCATATGGAAGTTGTTGACCTCAGTAACACATTGGCCCAGTGTTGAGATCCCGTGCAATTTTAAAATTAAATTTATCCAAAGCACCCCATATGGATGGAAATGCAGCATCAATCTGAGGTGACCACTGAGAAAGGGAAATGCAGAAGGCAGGGTTATGATCATAGAGGATGGGAGTCCTGGGATGTGGACGTCTAGATTTACTGTGTGTGTCCTGGAGAAGCAATCCACCTCCTCCTAGCTGTGTGTGAATAATTTGAGATATATTTTTGTTCAGGTCTATTTGCCGTTTCTATATTCCAGGTGGCTGAGCTGCTGAGCTGCTACCAGCTCAGTGTGACCGATTAGAACTGAGATGCAGAGAAATGTCTTTACTCTGAGGAAGATGATTCATTGAAATTCTTTACCCCAGAGGACTACGGAAGCTGAGTCTTTGAGGCTATTTAAAGGAGAGATTGATATTTTTCCGATTATCAATGGTGTAAACTATTATGTGGGTAGTGTGAGTAAAAGGCATTTCAGTGTTTGGTCAGCCATGACCATATTAAATTATGGAGCAGACTCGATGGACTGAATGGCCTATCCTGTTCCATTGTTTCTTAATCACTTATTAAATATTCAGTTATGGAAGTTTGCTCAGGTCAGTAAGCACTTTTGCATTTCCTCAATTATAGTCTGTGCACTAGTTTATAAAGGAATCTCATGATAAATATTTTAAAAGATTGTCTCATTGTAAATGTATGGTGTCTTTGAAAAGTATTAAAATAATGTATGCTCACATTTCATTCGTAAGGAAAAATGATAGACAATTCTGTGTTATGAATAGATCAGAGCAAATGCAGCATTGCTACCAGGAAGCCTCCCAAGCGTAGACAATTGTAAGGTTCATCTGAAATCTCATAAGGGTTTCTTCATAAATAATACATGAATGACTGAAATATGACAATCTGAATTATACAAAATCAGCAAGGGGATATGCCGTGTGGTAGAGCAGGTTAATTAAATGCGACAGGTGTTCGTTATAGTAATTGCAAAATTCATCCAAACCAATAACCTGATGTAATGGATTTATTAGCAAGACTCCAGAGTCAGTAGGGAAATTCCAATGGAATACCAACAATCTGGTTGGTATGCTGCATTATTTAATATTCAGTTATGAATTAGTCAACAAAATTATCTGACCTGCTCTTGTAGTCACAGTATGTATTCAGTTTAGTTTCTGGTGAATGGTAATCCCCAGGATCTTGAGGGGGCGAAACATTCAGAAACGCTTTTGACCTTCAAGCATCGATGGTCAAAGTCTCTCTTGTTGGAAGTTGGTTATTGCCTGACACTTGTGCGATATAAATGTTTTGCTGGCCCGATCCTGGATTTTGTCCAGGTCTTGCTGCACATGGACACAGACTGTTTCGGTATCTGAGGAGCTGCAAATGATGCTGAACATTGTGAAATCAGCAGGACCTCTGACCTCCTGACTGACAGAAGGTCATTGGTGAAGCATCCTGAGCAACATTGTCTTTAGTATGTGATAAGTGGATAGCTCTTGTTGCCCAGCAGCTACTCTCTGGTTTGATGTAGTTGAAAGATTGTTGGGACTGACTAACACAGAATAAACATATTACAGTATCATTTACTAAAGAATGATCCAAAAATATTTGCTCCCAGAAAACAATAAACCTGTTGAGTACTGAGTAAGGTCTGGGGAGATGTATGCATTTTCAGGAAATGTGTAAGCTTTCTTTGTTATTCTTTACATGGATCCTTTTGCAACTGTTCTTCAAGGTATTTCAAATGTACTTTAGCAAATTAAAGCTGGTGTGATACAAATATCCATACACAGTAGTCTTATGAGACCACATTCAGCTCAGTTAAATGATAAGAATGTACACTACCGTCTCTTTCTTTATAGCAAAAGGTCAAAAGGTCAGAAGACAAAAATAAATAACAGGTTTTTTTTCCTTGCGAAATATTGTGCCAAGGTTTGATCAAAAAGATGACAATTATTGATTTTTACATTGAAGGCTGGATCTTGATAGAGTAGCTGGTCTCCTCACATTTCTATGTGTTTTCTGCAATTTAATATTCCTGTAAAATGGCTCTATTTGTGTGAACCTAATATCCCCGGATTTGCAGGCTACCCATTAGGCTGTCTGCAATCATGGAGCAGTAAGGTCTTTACATTTTGACAACACTGTGGAAAGATGTGACAAAATGGTTACACTCTAGGCAATTGATGGCAGTCACAAAACACAGTGAAAAACAGGGCCAACTCGTAATGGTCAATAAACATCATCATCATCATCAGTGGAACCTTGTAGATGAAGATAACCCTCTTCCATTCTCAGGGTGAATCTGTATGTAGCTGTACAGCCTGATGAGACTTCTGCAGACTCCGCCACCTTTGGAGCAGAGGGTGGTCATGGAAAGGGATGGGCGGGGCTTTAGTGTGGTCATGCTGTTGTCACCTGGCTTTCGCTTTTTCCTGACTGCAAGTCTTGAGGTGTAGAAACAGGGTGCATGGGATGGGGGGGGTTTGAGGAGTAGACAATGGCCTGGTGGTGTAATTGCTAGACTATTAATTCAGACACTAAGGTAGTTTTCTGGGGACCTGTGTTTGAAACCCACCAAGACAGAATTTGAATTCAATGACAATCTGGAAATAAGAGTCCAATGATGACCATGAAGCTGTTGCTGATTGTCAGGGGAGCAGAGGGGGGAAATATCAATCTGGTTCACTAATGTCTCTTAGGGAAGGCAATCTGCCATCTTTACCTCTGGTCTGGCCTACTTGTGACTTCAGTCCCACTGCAATGTGGTTGACTCTTAACTCATGGGGCACTTATCTCAAGGATCTACTCAAGATAGTCACAGTCAGAATGCTAGCATTAATGGAGGAGAGGTTGCTTTATCATGCACTATACGGTTACCTGCACACTTATTAGTCTGGAGAAACTATCCCTGAGGTTATTTGCTCTAAGTAAGATCCCTCAACCCCTCGTGCACATTACTTCATTTAAATCTGCGCATAGTAGATGATCAGTTACAGCTCTCTAGTGTTGTATCTAAGAGCTCTCTCTTCACATGCTCATTCTAGAGTGCTATCTTCTTGTTTACTGATATTAGAAACATGCATTTCAGTTACATCATCATGAATCCCATTATTCTACAATAAGTGAATTAACACAACTAGATCATTTACCCTGAACAGAGAGAATTAAAATTGGCTTGAACATGTCCAGTAAATGTACGCCAGCCAACAATAAATCAAATCAAATGTTGTGATGCATAGTCAAAAATGAAACAAAACGTATTAGTTGAAATCATGCTCTAGCTGTTATATTCTTCTAATGAATGTCCATTATTGGTCATTCAGATATAGAGGGAACATTCAAGCCCACTGGAAAAATCTGCAACATCCTTATCATCCAAAAACTGAATTATGAGGTCAAACTGCAAAAGTGGAACATTTCAACCTTGAAAGAAGCAAAATGAGGGATTATCTCATCGGATAGGAAAGGTAGATCCAAAATACTATTGATGTACATTTCCCAAGGAAAGTGGATGGAGTGATGTGTCTTATTTGTTGAAGTAAATGCAGTCAGTTATTGAGTCAAAAGGAAATTTGGCATGCAACATCCCATTCATAGTTTGAAGCTCAGACCCTCTCATAATCCAGCCAAAAATCTTTGCCATTCTAGCTGCCAACTTCATGCAAACTAGATCATTTTGATCATCAAGGTCTCTATTGCCATTTGATGCAAATGACTTTGTAATTCAATCCTACCCTGTTCACTATCTATTGTATATTAGGCAGAACATGAGACTACAACCAAGATGGCCAAATCAATGCTTTATTATCTTACCCTGTGTTGGGCATGTTCATGTCATGAAAATATTTAAACAATTAACAGGGGAAACAGTGTAATGAACTAGTTACCAGTACTTAAACAATATAACTTCAAAAACAAACAAACAAATGTCTGCATGTATTCAACTAAACAAAATAACTGCTGACTTCTTCTTGAAATTAAACACATGAATCTATTCTAACAGCCGATTATTATCTCCAGTAGCTGATATGACGAGAACTCCAGCCCAGTGTTTAAATTGACATGGGTGCAGATGTCATTTATCATCTCCTGAACTAAACTAAACAAATGCAATTGAACTAAGGAGGCACAGACAAATTTGAATTAGAACCAGAAACTCTTGATAGATATCTGAACTTCCAAACAGTGGAGTTGGAAATCTGAGAGCCAGTCAACACACAGGTGACTGCAATTATGGGGGATTGTGGTACATTCCTGCATCAACTAAAGTGGACAGAGCAGTCTTAGAAATCAATAATAAATTGAAAATGAATGAGACATTTACCCAAATCCCCAAAAACCTGGTAGATGAAGTTTCATAACAGGAGTAGAATCATAGAAATTGCTTTCTAAAAGTAGGTGTTTTTAAAAGAAAGTTTAAACAATTTTGTTCAGAATAACAGTTGTTGAGATTTGCCTTTGCAAAGTTTGAATTCAACCTAAATTGAATCTTTAGAAAGAAAGAGTCTCTTAGTTGCTGTGCATTATTGTCATTGTCATTATTTCCTAGCTATTTTACAAAGGATGATCTTAATATATAGAACAGACCAGGGAAACCAAATCTCTCACATCGGAAATTGCAGGGAATTGGACAAGACTCTGAAAGCCAACATACATCTGCACACAACAGTTACAAAAAAATTACTTTACAACGAGGCGAGACTATAAAATTGACTTGATGTCAAATATGACCAGCAGTAATAACTGCACCATCAGATCTGAGGAAAGTAGAAATGGTTCATCAATCAGTGCATGGAGGTTAAAGCCAGCTAAACCAAATTGCAGATTACAAAAACAATTCTAGTGAAGCTTTCTGCAGCTGATGATGAATGGCTTCAGTACTGCTTGGGTACTGGCTGCTGAGAGGAGTATTAGTTTCTAATTCCCTTACTACTATAGAATGGCCAGATGACTGCTGGAGACAATCTTGGTTTATAAGAAAGATGCTCTCATTGTTGTAAGCCTTGACCTCCTGAATTGCATTCCTCACATATGCCTTTGTCCCAGGCTTTCTCAGTGCTAAATAAAGTCACCAGTCACGAGATGTGGATCAAAGAAACCGTTTCTGATTTGTTGTTGACAAGATTGTGCTGAGTTTTGTCCAGTTTACACATGGAATCATAGACACTAGGTGCAGGAGTAGCCATTGGGTCAGTTGAGCCTGCTCTGCCATTCAATATGATCTTGGTTGATCTTCTATCTTAGCACCATATTCCTGCTTTTCTCAATATCGTTTGATGCCTTGGTCTGAAAGTCAGGTAAATCGGAGTACTGAGCGTGCTTTTCCAAACACTGTCAAAGTTTGGGAATATTTTGGGATTAGTGGGGCTCCATTTATAGTGCATGAGCCCAGTGGGTCATAATACCTGTATTAGAATTAGAAATACTCAGCAGGAAAGGTCTTACCTGTGGGAAGAGAAATAAAGTGACCTATTTAAATGGTCTTTTGTCAGAACTGGCAAGTGTTTAGGACATGACAGCTTTTAAGCAAGTACAAAGATTAGAAAAGGGGGACAGGGTGTAACATAGGATTTGAACATGCAGACAGCTGAAAGATCATAAGGCAGGGATTCTTTACTCCACTGACATCATGTCATTACAAGTGTGAAGGGAAGTTGTAGTTTACATTAGTTTGAGGAATCCTTTACAAAAACTAATGTTGATGCTGTAAATCAGAAACCCAAACAGAAATTGTTGGAAAAGCTCAGCAGGTCTGGCAGCATCTGCAGAGAGAAATCAAAGTGAATGTTTTAGGTTGAGTGACCCTTCCTCAGAAAGGTTGCTCAACCTGAAATGTCAACTCTGATTTTTCTCCAAGATGCTGCCAGACTTGCTGAGCTTTTCCAACAATTTCTGTTTGTGTTTCAGGTATCCTTTGTCTGTCTGCTCTCCCCCCTCCCCCCCACACCCCCAAATCCAGTCTTTGTTCCAAAGAGGGTCTATTTTACTGCTTCAGCATCTATCACTCACTATCCCCACCTGTTCAACTACAGGGCAAAGAGCAGATAGGAAGACATGGAATCGAGTGGGGAACAGGAATGATGAAATGACTACCAGGCTGAAGATGCAAGTTAAAGGAAAAGTAAATGGAAATGGCATCAAATTTAAAAAGGAAGGTGGGTCTGGAGGAAGTTAAAATAGGAAAATGCTGAAACATTTTCAACAGTTGTTGTCTGAAACATGGGAGAATCGATTATAATCTGATATTGTTGAACTCAATGTGGAGTCCTAAAACCTGACAAGTACCCAGTTGAATGAAATTTCATTCTGAAAGCTTCTGTTGAGCTTCATAGGACACTATAGGTGACTGTGGACAGTGTGGGAGACTTGATTACAAATCTTCATTAGCAAAATTATTGACCACAACAGACATGTATATGCTAGATTTTAGAAGAGTCAGAGGGGACTTAATTGAAACTTAAAAGTTCCTGAGGGGACCTGACTGGTTGGATGTGCAAACTTAAGGCCCTTAAGTAATCAATTAACAACTACTTCAATCTCACTTTAAGGCCTACTCCTGCCTGGGCTACAGTGATGTCTGCTTCAGTGGACAAATGAAAACAGCCCAACCAGCAAGTAAACCCATGTGGGCTACACAGTTGAAGAGGGACTGGATCTCTTCAATTGGATTAATTTGTTCGTGATCAAGGGCATGGAGTTGGGCAGGGGCCACCCCCTCAGCCTTGATTCCAATCTTGGTGAGCACCATCTCCCAGAAACTCACTTCCCATAGGAAACCCTCCCACTGACAACACTTGCTTATGGACCTGTTGGCTGTTCCAGCAGCAGCAATGATTTAGCCAATGGCACTGCCAAGGCTGGTGTTGTTGTTCAATTGTTAGAGTTGCCAGCCTCTGATTAGCTGGTAGCTAATAGTGGTTGGGCATTGTATCTTAAGGTCGTCAGTTGACAGGAAGATTATCTGGCATACATTGATGGGCACAAAATCCAGCTGGTCTTCCTTCTGGGAATGGGCCCTGGTCTCAGTGCTTTTACAGGCAACTTATGAGACCCCTGTCTAGGAAAGAAGGTTCCACTCACAATGTAATAGTGTGATTGCTTTGTAGAATATCTTCATTCATTCTATAAGCATGGCACCTCGTGAGCAATTATCACATGTGTTATGACACTAAAGCACCAAACCATGGACCATAACATGTTGGTCCTTGTTGAAGATATGTTGTAGCTTGACAGAACCATTTCTCAGTTCAAGTACTGCATTTCATGTTAATTCAGTTGAACCAAAATAATAATAAATATATATGTTTCATTTTTTAATCTAATTTTCTGCAGAAAAAGTGCCTGTATGTTGACAGCTATTGGCCTCAGAAGCAAGAAAAAAGTTTAAGAACCCTGGAATCAAATGCAGAATGATAAGATTGAAAGCTTTGGAAATATATATCTTAATTTCAAGAAACATGCTCTCCTTGCCATATGCCATTAATAAAATAAGTACATTGGTTGGAACTGAAGTAAAACCTCTCTCTGCTTTTGATGTGTAGGAGCTTGCAATTACATTGACAAAGATGTGATCAGCTCAACACTTAAAGGCACATTGCCAAAAGATATCTTTCATTTCATAAGACAGAATAAGAAGATAATCTACATGCCGCGCTTTTCCAGCAACACATTACTTTTAAAAGTCACTACTTTTAAAAAAAAAATATTCATGGGTTATGGCATCACTGGCTGGGTTAAGATTTATTTCCCAGTCTGAACTGCACTGTAGAAGATGGTGAGTTGCCTCAATGAGCCACATTAGAAATCACACAACACCAGGTTATAGTCCAACAGGTTTACTTGGAAGTACATGTTTCCGGAGTACTGATCCTTTGTCAGGTAATTAGTGGTGAAAATGTGTTGCTGGAAAAGCGCGGCAGGTCAGGCAGCATCCAAGGAGCAGGAGAATCGACGTTTCGGGCATAAGCCCTTCTTCAACACATTTTCAGCTCTGATCTCCAGCATCTGCAGTCCTCACTTTCTCCTCAGGTAATTAGTGGGACAGGATCATAGGACACAGAATTAATAGCAAAAGATCAAAGTGTCATACAACTAATGCAATGGATTGAAGAAACCTAGATTGCTGTTAAGTCTTTAATCACTTAGAATGCATCATCCGAGTTGAGAAGTTACCTTTTATTATAAAACCTTAAGTTACCTCGGGCATGTGACTTGAAAGAAGTTCTGGGGTTTATGTGTTAATGATTGGAAACCTGCAACTGATTGTATGATTTTTTAAAACTTTGTCCATCCTAGTCCAACACTGGCACCTCCACATCCTTGAACCAATGCAGTCTTTGGTGTGCAGGTATGCTCACAGTGCTGTTCGAAATGTGGAAGCAGGATTTTTACCCAGGGACTTTGAAGGAACGATGATGTAATTCCAAGTCAGGACAGTCTGTAGATTGGAGGAGACCATGCAACTGGTGGAGTTTCTATTAAACTGCTGACCTTGTCTTTCAAGGTGGAAGGGAAGGTATTGTTGACATATCCTTGGTGAGTGGGCAGCAGTACAACTTGTTGACGGTACACATTGCTGCTACTCAGAGTCATTAAATGAAGTGAGTTTGTGTTGATGATGGAAAATATGGAGCCAATTAATTAGGCTGCTTTTTCCATTTGGTGTCATCCTCTTGAGTATTCAGCCAGGAAAATGGAGACTATTCAAAGTTTGTGAGAAGATTTGTAGCTCGGGTGCACTTTGTTGTGGTTGTGTTCGCCGAGCTGGGAATTTGTGTTGCAGATGTTTTGTCCCCTGTCTAGGTGACATCCTCAGTGCTTGGGAGCCTCCTGTGAAGCGCTTCCGTGATGTTTCCTCCGGCATTTATAGTAGTTTGTCGCTGCCACTTCTGGTTGTCAGTTCCAGCTGTCCGCTGCAGTGGTCAGTATATTGGGTCCAGGTTGATGTGCTTATTGATTGAATCTGTGGATGAGTGCCATGCCTCTAGGAATTCCCTGGCTGTTCTCTGTTTGGCTTGTCCTATAATAGTAGCCACACACTCAGATGACAAGCAACATGAGTTCGACTGGGACAACACTACTATTATAGGACAAGCCAAACAGAGAACAACCACGGAATTCCTAGAAGCATGGCACTCATCCACAGATTCTATCAACAAACACATCGACCTGGACCCAATATACCGACCACTGCAGCGGACAGCTGGAACTGACAACCGGAAGCGGCAGAGACAAACCACTATAAATGCCGGAGCAAACATCACAGAAGTGCTTCACAGGAGGCTCACAAGCACTGAGGATATCACCAAGACAGGGGATGAAATGTCTGCAACACAAATTCCCAGCTTGGCGAACAGAACCACAACAATGGAGACTATTCCATCGCACTCCTGACGTAAGCCTTGTAAATGGGAGCTAGGCTCTGGGGAAATAGGAGTTGAAAGTCCACAAAATTCACGGTTTCCAACTTGTTCCCTTAGCCACAGTACTTGTATGGTTAATCCAGTTCAGGCTGTATTGATGGTAACTCCAGGATGTTGATAGTGGGTGATATAGTGATGGTAATGCCATTGAATCTCAACTGCTGATGGTTAGATTGTTCTCGTTGGAGATGGTCATTGTCTAGCACTTACATGGCCCAAATGTGACCTTCCACTTGTCAGCACAAACCTATATATTTGCCAGGTCTTTCTGCATTTGGACATAGACTTGAGCAGTTATGAATGGTCTGAAAGCCATGCAAGCATCAGCGAGCATCCTGATATTAAGATGCAGTGAAGGTCTTTGATGAAGCAGTTGAAGATGATTAGGCCTAGGATATTCCCCTGACAACTGCTGCAGTCATTTCACAGGTAAGAGATGGCTGAGTTCCTACGGCTAATGGCGATACAATGGCTCAGTAGTTAGCAGGCCTTATGCGCCACAGACTAGGTTTTAACTGTCTGTATGTAGTTCGTATATTCTCCCCATGTCTGCCTGGGTTTCCTCCGGATGCTCCGGTTTCCTCCCACAGTCCAAAGATGTGCGGGTTTGATGGATTGACCATGCTAAAATGCCCGTTGTGTCCAGGAGTGTGCTGGGTTGGCTGTGGGAAGTACAGGGTTGCAGGGATAGGTTGGAGGGGTGGGTTTTGGTGGGATGCTCTCTGGAAGGTTAGTGTGGTCTTAATGAGCTGAATGGCCCTTTCCACACCAAAGGGATTCCATGATGCTATGAGCCAACTTCCTTTGTACAAGATATGACACTAGCCAATGGGGAGCTCTCCCCTTGGTTCCACTGACCTCAGTTTTGCTCAGATTTATTTATGCCACACTTCAACAGATGATGCCTTGATAGCGAGGTCTATCACTCTCACCTAACCTCTGTTGTTCAGCTCTTTTATCCACATTTGGACCAAGGCTGTTATGAAGTCAGTCACCCTGACAGTACCCAAACTGAGCATCAGTGAGCAGATTATTCCTTTGCAAGTGCCACTTGATTGCATTGTTGATGACCCCTTCCACCAATTTACTGATGATCAGCCGCAGAGTAATTTGCAGAGTTTGACATGTCCTGCTTATTTTGGGAAGGGATATAGATGGGTGACGGACATCTACTACAAACTGACCGACTCCCACAGCTACCTGGACTACACCTCCTCCCACCCTGCCCCCTGTAAAAACGCCATCCCATTCTCCCAATTCCTTCGTCTCCACCACATCTGCTCCAAAAACGCACAACCCAGATGGCCTCCTTCTTCAAGGACAGCAATTTCCCCCCCGACGTGGTC
>NC_057735.1:15023645-15045320 GCF_004010195.1 Chiloscyllium plagiosum
GGGTTGGACGGAAGAGATGGATTTACAGGAATTCATAGAAGAAAAGAACTTTAGCAAATGAATGATGAGGAGTGTTGAAGGTGGAAGTGGTTCAAAAGATTTTTACACATCTCTTCACACAAGTGCTGTAAGGTTGTTGGCCCTCAACTATGTAGTATCAATCAGCTTCATAAGGCCATAAGAAGTAGGAAAAGAAGTAGACCATATGACCGCTTTAAGCCACCTTTTATCTTAGCCTGCTGGACACACTTTCCTCATTCCTGAAGAAGGGCTTATGCCCGAAACGTCGATTCTCCTGTTCCCTGGATGCTGCCTGACCTGCTGCGCTGTTCCAGCAACACATTTTCAGCTCTGATTTCTAATATTGTCTACTGGATATGAGTGCTATCGTTTTAACAGAACAGAGTATGAGTCTTGAATTGTTTTTCTAGAACACCATCGAGCCCTTTAGCCTTTTCAGTATCCAGTGCCTGTTTCTTGATATCACATAGAATGAATCAAATTGGCTAAAGACTGTCATCTGTGATGCTGGAGACCTCGGGGGAGGCCAAGATGGATGATCCACTTGACACTTCATGACTGAAAATGGATGTAAATAATTCAGATTTGTCATTTGAAATGATGTGCTGCACTCTTCAATTGCTAAGACTGGGGATATTTATGGAGCCACCATCTCCAGCAATTTGTTTGATTGTCACAGCTGTATGTGGCAGAACTACAGAGCAGAGAGTAGGACCCCTTATAGGTCAACAAGGTCATCTTTGGGTTGATGGGACAGATATTAAGTGAATATTTTGGGTCAGATCTTACTGTTGAGAAAGAAATGGAGGTTAGAGAACTCAGGGAAATAAATATTGATGTTTTGAAAACTGTTCACATTAGACAAGAGGAAGTGTTGAAGGTCTTAGAAAACATAAAAGTAGGTAAATCTCCAGGACCTAGTCAAGTTTATTCCAGAATGTTGTGGGAAGTCAGGGAGGAAATTGCAGGGCCCCTAGCAGAAATATTTAATCATCTATAAACACAGTGAAGTACCAGAGGACTAGAGGATGGCTAATGTCATGCCACTGCTTAAGAAAGAGTGTAAGGAGAAACCTGGGAACTATAGACCTGTGAGTCCAATATCGATGATGGATAAGTTGTTGGAGGTGATTCTGAAAGATAGGATTTACAGACATTTGGAGAGGTAAGGAATGGTTAAGGTTAATCAGCATGGTTTTGTGCAAGGGAAACATGTCTCACAAACTTGATTGAGTGCTTAAATGAAGTAATCAAAAAGATTTAACAGTAGATGCTGTTTTCTTGGATTTTAGTAAAGCCTTTGACAAAGTTCTGCATGATAGACTAATTAGTAAAGTTAGATCACAGGGAATTCAGGGTGAGCTGGCCAGTTGGAGTCAGAGGGTGGTGATGGAGCATTGTTTTTCAGACTGGAGGCCTGTGACCAGCATGTTCCACAGGGAAAGATACTGGGTCCACTTCTGTTTGTCATTTATTTAAATGATTTGTATGAGAATATAGGAGACATGGTTAGTAAGTTTGTTGAAGATACCAAAGTTGGTACTATAGTGGGCAGTGAAGAAGGTTATTTAAGGTTACGAAGAGATCTTGATCAATTAGAACAATGGGCTGAGGAATAGCAGATGGAGTTAATCTGGATAAATGTGAGGTGTTGTATTTTGGGAGTACGAACAAGGACAGGACTTATAACACTTAATGGTAGAGCTCTGAGTAGTATTGTAGATCAGACAGACCTCGGAGTTCAGGTACGTAATTCTTTGAAATTTGGGTCACAGGAAGAAGGGGTGGTTAGGAAGGGATTTAGCATCCTTGTCATCATCGCTCAGACCTTTAAGTACAGGGGTTGGGATATCATGTTGAGGTTGTACAGGATGTTGGGAAGGCTTCTTCTGGAGTATTGTGTGCAGTTCTGGTCTCCTGTTAAAGGAAGGATATTATTAAACTCCGGGGGGGGCACATTCTGCCCTTCCCGGCAGCATATGCATGGAGATGTGATGGGTCAATAATGTGACTGGACTCATAATTCAGTGGTCCAAGTTAATGCTCTTGGACACAGGTTCAAACCTCACCAAATTAACTGTTAGAATTCAAGTTTAATGAATATATCAGGAATATTAAACCGCTTTCAGTAATTTTGACAGCAACAGCTATTATTATTTGTCATTGAATCCCATCTGGGTCACTCCCCCCCCCCTCCCCACCCCTCTCCCTGTTTTGGGAAGGACATGGTCTGATCTGCATATGACTCCAGAGCCATAACATTGTGATTGACTGTCAAACTGTCCTCTTCAATAGCTAAGCATGGCACACAGTTCAAGGGCAATTCGAATGGGCATGGAACGTTATACCTGAATTAAATACAAAGTCATTTAGTCCTATTAGACTGTACGGCTGCTCTCTCATTGGAGAGAGGTGACAAGAGATGATTTAATCTGATGGTCACCATGAGCAGACCAGCTTGTGGCTACCATCACCATAAGAGAGAGGAAGAGATTGAGAAAGAGAGTTCTTCACAGTAACCCCAGCCATTTTGGGAATCAAACTCATGCTGTTAACATCATTCTGCATCAATAACCAGGTGTCAAACCAGCTGAGCTCACTAACCCCTTGTGTCTGCTGTTTTTCCTTTCCAAATATATAAAATGTAATTCCCTTTTGAACATCTATCTTGTGACTTAGAATCACAGAATCCCAACAATGTGGAAATAGGCCATTTGGCACATTGATTCTACGCTGAGCCTCCAAAGACCATCTCACATGGACCCAAGCCCCTACCCTATTCCTGTAGCCCTGTGTTTCCCATGGCTACCCCACCTGGCCTGTGATTCCCTGGACTCTATGGGCAATTTAGCATGGCTAATTCACCTAACCTGCACATCTTTACATTTCTTCCACTACTTTCTTTCAAACAGTGCATTGTGACACCAACTAGGTGTCCCCTTGGTTGTTTTTTGATAAATATCTTAAATTATTGTCCTCTGGTCAACAGCCAGGTGACTGACTAAAGGTAAGGTGATCTGTGAGTGAGCTTCTATACTTCTATAAAGGGTGCTGTTACAAGCCACTGCCTTATTAAATAGATGCTGTTTGATCAGAATACAGGAGCCTTGGTTGTGAAAGTGTCAGCTGAGCTTCTTCTCATGGTTTGATGCTTGCTGTAACAATAATGGTTACATTAATGATGTATTTGAACTTCAGTCTATTACAGAAGAAACTGCAAGTAATTATGTTACTATGGAAAGGGGTTGAGCAAGTGAAGTGCCATGAGAGAACATGTATAAACCTGCAAATTAGGGACAGATTTCAGCCATTTGGCCCTTTGAGTGTACTCTGCCATTTGATAAGATCTTAGCTGATCTATTGTGGCTTCATGTCCATTTTCCTACCTATCCCAGGTACCCTTTTACTCCCTTCTTAGTCAAGAAGCTATCTACCTTTGCCCTAAAATGCATTTTCTTCATGTCATGTCTTGAGCTAATCAAAGAGAGGCAAGATTGACACAAGTTGAGGAAGACTGAATAATACATGAAAGAATTTGGGTGACTGGGATGAAGGAGAGAAAACAGGAGACAAGGAGGGAAGTTAAATGATGAAGGAGGACCAGGTGGAGAAGAAATGGAGCTGGATGGATACAGATTGGAGAATTTGAATTCTAGGGAGAAATTCTATGGCTCTTCCTATGCCAGCATTTGGCTGATGTCACAAGAGGTTTGGGATGTGCTAACCTGCCCATTCCTGTCTATGTGTACTGAACCTTCATCTCATCAGAGCAAGGTGGCTGGGTATTGGAGGACCAGTGGAGAGGGGACTGTGATGACCTGCATTTCCTTTCCATCAGCTCAATGTTTTGAGTCTAACGGAGAGGAAGCTTGCAGGGAGTTCTCTTTCATTCTGCAGATCCTCACAATCCCTTACATAACAGGCAAATGCAGTTTTTTTTTCTATATTCATGGGTATTGCATTTCGTCTCTGGGCAGAGCGCTGACCTTCCCTTTGTGGTTTTTGCAACTTTCATCTCAGTGTAGATTGAGGCAGAGAATAAATTTTGTAATTCATCATTCATGAAATGAGGGTGTCACTGGCTGGGTCAGCACTTATTTCCCTATCCCTAGTTGCCCTTGAGAAAGTGGTGGTGAGCTGCCTTTTTGAACTGCTGTAGACCATTTGGTGTAGGTAGACTCTCAATGTCATTATATTTCTGTGGTTAATCATTCAGATCCAGATTTGATACTTTTTACATGAGAGAGGATTGGATGGGGCAAGCCAGGATGAAATCTACCCAGCACTTTATTCTGAGTGGGGTATTTGCTGCCCTGGTCCGTTGCCATCTACTAATTGAAGATATCCAGTTCACTGCCTTTCACTGTATGATAGTTGGAAAGGTACACTCATCGTAACTGGAGAAAAACTGTTTTGCTTTATGCTTCAGCCTGGAATTATATTAAGTACATGCAGTGAAACAGAAACATTGATTACAAATGAACTTGAGGCTCTGTCTGGGAAATGTTGCAGCAGTTTTCTGGGAAAGCTTCCACTGTGTGGCTTGCTGTATTGCAAAGGAACTTCAAAAGCAAATCGATGGGCTACATATTCCCAGAGGAAAATGAATGGGCTTCCTTCTCCTCTAGGATGTTGGTTAGATCATTAATGGAGAGATCAAAATACTTATTAATAGTGGCAACAGGAAACAAGGTGGGAAGGATGTGTTGCAAACTCCGTGTTCACAAATGCCAGAAAATATGATTTACTGGTTGTTAACGTCAGTTAAATGGTCAGATTATTCTCTGTACCTATACTTTTCATGCTACATTGCCACCCAGTGTCTATATCTTGAAATTGCATGCCACATCTTGGGTCAAACCTGAGAATCAGTTTTCTGTTTAATGCTGTACAACAGACTTTTATTTATCCTCACGTTAATTTATGACAAAAAACTACAGGGAAATGTCACAACTTTGAAGTGGATTTCTTCTTTGATAGACTCTGGCATAGGAGTCTCCTGAATATCATGTTCAGACACATTCAACATATTTAATGCATGCAATTACAGTTGCTTTTCACTTCCCCAGCAAATGTTAAGTGTTTGGGTTAATCACCATAACTGTTGTTTTGATAGTCCAGTCCTGATATGGTATGTTGTGTGTGTACAAAATGTTTATGGAATATACTAATCTCACTATACTTTAATGGCATTAATAGAATTTGCACTGTACTAAGGCTAGCAGCACATCAATTTTTCAATCATGCTTTAGTCAGTGATCTACCATGTAAACTTCAATGTATAATGTTGAAGTTTCTATCAGAGATATATGGCACTTCCTTGATAATTCTAATTGTTCAAAATTTAGTTCTGCTCCAAGTCTCCAGTTCAGTAGGGTCCACCATTTACTAAAGTGGCCTGATTACCTGCTTTTTAATGAAATCTGACTGTCATAAATCTGCTAACACGATGGATGGGACCAAGCAGTAGAGTAATGATGTGATCTGGACCTGACCTCATTTTAGCCACGTGTATTCTTCAAATCTCTTCCAATTGATATGAGTTTTATTGTTTCAGTTTATAAGTTGCTTTATCACACAGCAGGCAAAACCTACATAACATCAGCATATGATGAATGCAATGTGCTACAAGGGAAGGTGACAGTTCAAATACAGATGCTGTTGCAACTTATTGGGGTTTGTGTGGTGTTCTGTCATAACCCCTAACAAAGGGGTTTTGAGGCCACAACCAGATTAACCATGAGCTTGTTGAGTGGTGACACCATGAATTTGAATGGGATGGTCATTGAGGACAGATCCCCAAGGGCAGAAATAGGCCATTCAGCCCATCGACTTTGGTCTGCCACTCAATGTGTTCATGGCTGATTTGATAATCCTCAACTTGGCTTTCCTGCCTTTTCCCCATAACCCTTGATTGCTTTACTGATTAAAATCTGCTAACACAATGCTGTGTCTCTTGCTGGGAATGAACTTTGAGGTATTCCAACCAGTTTTGTCTAATTCGGGAAGCAGTGAAACATTGCAGCTTATTTCAGAGATGAGAAGATTATTGTTTTGTCGTGGGTGGAATTTAGAATGAAAAGAGTAATTGCTTTTCATAAGATCCTCCAAGTAATTGATGAAATATGGCACCTACTGCACCAGGTTCTGAGTGACCCAGTGTAGGTGTCATAGTAAGAATAGGAATGCTCAATAATCACTATGTTAAAGATGTGAATCAGATTTATGAACTCACTTGGGTCTTACAGATAGCTCTAGAATTGTCAAGATCATCTACTCCTACTTTCTACAGCAAGGAGGTCAGTCCAGGTTATAATATATACAATGTAATCTCTGGATGCCAAAGTCTTTGTGCTGGGGGCTGGGAGGTACACAACTGGTTTCCTTCCTACTCATGCACAAAATACAGGCATTGCTTGGTAGCCAAGGATTTACTAGCCATCCTTAATTGACCTCGAGAAGGTGATGATGGCCTTCTTGAACTACTGCAGTCCATGTGGCATATAACATTGATAAGGAGGGATTCCAGGATTTTGTCCCAGTGACAGTGAAGGGAAGGTGTTTTATTTCTGAGTCAGGATGGCGAGTGGTCTGGAGGGGATCTTGCAGGTGCGAGTACTCCCATGTACCTGCTGTCTATCCCTGTAGATAGTAAAGGACATGGGTGTGGAAGATCAAAGTGATGCTGACCCCCACTTTAATCAGCTGATATATGTTCAGTTACTCAACTGATAAGTGAGTAGTCTTTTATTTCCTTCCTTACCTCTTAAAAAAAATAAAATTGCACTTGCTTTTTTCCAATAAGGAACAATTCTCAAACATAAAGATGTTTGGAAAATTAGGACTGATGAGCTTGCAACTTCTTAATTTTCACCTATTGTGGGAACACCCAGATCCTGGAAGTTCGTCTCTCCTAAGTTTCTGCTACTTTCTCCGAAACTAACATGTTAATTCCACTAAGTTCAGTTCCTTTGTTTACTTTAGGTTCCTGCCAGCAAATATTTAGTTGAAAAATGTGATGCTGGAAAAACACAGCAGGCCAGGCAGCATCCGAGGAGCAGGAGAATGGGAAATGAGGAAGCTGGAGAAATCTACGTTCGTCCCGTGTGGTTGGAAGGTTCCTAGGTGGAAGATGAGGCACTTTTCCTCAAATACCAATAAGAAAGACTTGGCTTCTATCCTTTTGGTGCAAAACAAAGTTGAAACAATGAGTTTTGAATCGACCAAATGTCATTTAATGCAGTTTTTCTTTTTATTTGTGGGTGAAATGATATGTAATAAGTTGAGTGCAAATGAGTGTTTTTTTTTAATTTTCTTACACTATTTTAGTAGGCTTGGAGAAAACATTTACTCAAACGGTACAAATATGGTCCAGGCAATTACTCTAAAATAAGATATAATCGAGTGCTTTCTTTCATCAATTTTGAGTCATTTTACCTCACATTGTCCCTGTGCAGCGACTCAAGGACTGCTGCTCCCTGCAAGATATATACATATGTAGTACAGAAAGCTACAACGTGCAGCTTGACAAGAGCCAGTGCAGTAATTCTACTAAATGGGAAAATCATCTGTCAGACAGCCACCAGTAGAATGGTGTTCAAAACCAAGTCTGCTGGTAATACAGCTGCAGTGCTTTCACTTTGTTGAACAAAGACCTGAGCCGGTGCGACATTGCTTGCCGCAATGTCCTGTAAACAAAGAGAATGGTGATAGCTGTGGAGAAGTAGCCAGACAATTACTGAGGCTTATTTCACAGGTCTTAATGTAAAGATGACCGCAGTCTGTTTTGAACACAACTGGGATTGGCATACAACTGAGCTGCATAAGTCTAATTTATATTCGACATTAAGTATTTTAGAGAACTTTGATCTTCATGTGTGACAGTTGCATACAATTAGATTTGGCCATTATTTTTGAAGAATTATGTTATTTATAAGCTCAAAGCAAATAGAGGGCAAAAATTCTATTAAACTGGCACATATTTTTTGTGGACTATTACTCCAAAACAACACCTCACCTATTGTTTTCTTGCACTAATTTTATGTTGCTTAACTGTAATGATGATAGCATAATCCCTGTGCATAGACACCCAGGCACTTGACCTTTGGGAATTACTTGCATTTATAGCAGTGGTTCCCAACCTTTTCAGTATCAAGGTACACTTCAACAAAATGAACAATCCCACACACGCACGCTTTTTGCAGCTGAAGTGATTGCTCACAACCATCACATTTACTTGCATTTACTATGCTTACGGCCTTACGAGAAAGGTTTGTAACACAGTGCATGTGACAAGTTAAAGGGGGATGAAAAGCAGGAATATTTCCAATCCACCAGCAAAAAGACACCATCTTCGACTGTGAGCACAGTCCCATTTTCAAAATCTGCTCAACTTAACTATTTCTAACCATTCGTGAACAATGGATCAGAGCAAAGTAGAATGTAGGAAACCTGGGCCTGCAACTGTGCACAGACCCTTTGGATGCAGGGAGGAATTGACAAGAGGACCACCCACAAATCTTGCTCCATCCTGGAGGGTTACACATGCACAGTTGGTGCCTGGTGTCAGCAGATATGGTTTTCACTAATAGGCAGCAAGGCTCCGAAGGAGATTGGGAGCATAGCCTCAGTGTTAAGGTGAAGTGGCACTGCTTCCTGAAATTTTCATGGCCTACTTCTCACCATATGCAATGGCACGCTGTTTTAAACCCCACCTCCCCCACCATTGTTCTACAGTACAGAGAGCTGACCTCCTAGTCTTATTTGATTTCAGTTCATTGGTACACAAAATGCACCTTCCAAATGCACAGGTTAAACCAAGATACTCTGCATTGATGCCACAACAAGGCATTTTCCTTAAGGCTCGTTGAACATGGCAAGCACTGTCAATAAAAGGCAAATTGCATACTCAGGGACACATGCAGGTGGTGTTTGGCTTGTGCACATTGGTGATATACAGTTCTCATATTTCTTATTGTGTAGAATAGGCAGAGGAATGCCACCCAACTATGACCTTGAGTCTTCATGAGAAGAAGATACATAAGATTACAGGGAATAAAAGAAGTTTGGGAAAGGGAGATCTTCTGTGAGTAAATTGCTGATATTAACTTTCATTTGACATTAATTCATACCGTCATCTGAAGGCAAAACCTAGCAACGCTGTCTAGGGATCCATTTCAAAAGGTAATTCCTGTCGCCACTTCAATATTTTCTTCCTCTGCTCCTCTATTTGCCGAAATATGGTTAGAACCCAAAGCACAGACTTCTGTGGTAGCTGCCATTTTGTAGTGGGAAGCACTAACAGTGAAATATCCATCTTATGAGAGAACACAAAGCATAGGTGAAGTTTATGAGTACAATCCAGTGTCTGCAATGCTCGTCTGAGACTGCCTCGTGCTTTGAAGCCCAGGGAATCAAACCATATAATGGCCTGTCTGCTGCTCGTGATTTATACAATCACTGCACAGTGAGCAAAGCTGTTTCGAAGTGTCAAGTACATCTTCATGAGATATTGATGCAGTTCAGGTCGGAATTTATTTAGGTACATGAGCTAAAAGGAACACAATATATTGCTTGGCTGAAATGAGGGTGGGGTGGGGGGTGTGGTGTGTAGGTCAAAGGCTTATATGAAGTATCAGTACAGTGGTTTTCATATGGTTTCATCATTTTGGGGAAGCATATACAATCAAAAGGGTTTGAATGAGCTCATTGATTTTTCATATTCCAACCATCCTACAAGACAGACATAGCCGATTTATCCCATTTAGTCAACACTGCTGTTTATGCTGTACTCAAATCTCCTCATATTCTATAACCTTTTATATTCTTTGCTATTCTATAGATTCTCATTTTTAAACATTTTTCATTTCTTTCTCTCTCATGCATCAATGCAACTGGCCTTTAAATATAATTTTCTGCTATTGTGGAGAATAATCCAGCAATATTCTCCCATGACTGAATTTGGAACCTTCTCGCCAATACCAATTTCAAATTAGCTTTAAGAGCTTGTAGCTCTGTATAGGAGACAATAACATATTTATGGGCTTTAACCTTTTAGGGTCTAATGGAGTCTGTTGCACAATAAATGTGCATAGTGCAGCAAGAATTGCACCAAACATTGCTATGCACATCAGACACTGAGCTGATCTGTGGACAGAAAGCACAACAATATGAAATGCTAATGCCCAGTGAACAAGATGAAGAATTCATTATTATTCACAAGATGCCTAGAGAAAATTCATCATTTTAAACTTACTATAAACTTTCAGAATTTTGATGGCTTTCATCCACCAATTATATTATAAGTTTACATTGCTGACTTAGTAACCCTAGAGTTTAGACTCATAATCCATAGACACGGGTTCAAATCTTAACATAGTAGTTGTGGAATATAATTAAATAATAAATTCTGGAATTAAAAATATTAATAATGATTGTGACCATGGAATTCTGGAATTACTATAAAACCTACATTCACTAATGTATTTCAGGGAAGGAAGTCTTCTGTCTTTACCCAGCCTGGCCCATATTTCACTCTAGACCTGCAGCAACGGGGCAACTCAGTGGTTAGTACTGCTGCCTCACAGCACCAGAAACCGGTGTTCGATTCCAGCCTCAGGCGACTGTCTGTGTGGAGTTTGCACAATCTCCCCCGTGTCTGTGTGGGTTTCTTCTGGGTGCTCCTGGTTCCTCCCACTACCCAAAGATGTGCAGGTTAGGTAGATTGGCCACGCTAAATTGCCCATGGTGTTCATGGGGTGTATAGGTTAGGTTCATTAGTCTGGGTAAATGTAAAGAAATAGGGGATCGGGTCTGAGTGGGTTACTCTTTGGAGGATTGGTGTGGACTTGTTGGACCGGAGGGCCTGCTTCCACACTGTAGAGATTCAAATGTGGTTGACTCATAATAGCTCAGTAAGTCACTCAGTTGAATTCAATACCTTCTCAAGGGCAATTAGAGATGGACAAGCATGCTGGTCTCATCAGCTACACCCATATACTGTGGCTGAAGAAAGGATTATCTTGAAGAGATCTTTCTGTGTTGTAGTAGTTTCTTTGTTGAGGCACTAGTACAGGATGGGGATGAGATTTTATTTCAGCAGTATCACAAACTGGGTGATAGCAGATCAAAAACATGTTGTACAAAAATTAGCTGCTGATTTGCATCACCAAACTTGCATGACTAATGATATTGAACTTAATCCTCTTGGGTATGATGAATACAAAATCTTTGCTTTTAAAGCCCAGTGTGGCAGCTCTAACTTCAACCAAGTGCTAGACTCACATCCAAACCTATTTCTCTTTGGTATCTGTGAGTGAATGACCCTTACAGATTGGGATGAGTCTGAAAGAAATTAGAACAATCAAACAGAATACAGTAAATGCATTTCTAGACTCCAAGCTTCATCGACTAGCCCAAACACAAACAGCAGCAGCACAGGCAAATGTACTGACATTGAAAACCAGCAGAAACGTCAAAGAAACGAGTCAGTTGCTTGCAATCCAGTTTAAAATGGCACTACTTACACAACATAATTCTTGGCTGATTTTTCTTTCCATTCGGGAAAGGAGAAAAGCCAAGAGGCGTTATTGTGCAGAGCTTGCTCAAAGTTCATGACCAAGGCAAAGAAGTGACAGCCAAAGCTAATAGGGTATTTGGTTATATTAATAGAACCATTCACTATAAATCAAAAGGCCCCTTTCTAACATGACATTGGGTGTTGGTTAGACTGCATCTGGAATAATGTGCCAAGGTTTGCTATCTTTATGTGCTGGAAACTTCACATTGGGAATGGTTTATAAGAGACAACTGCCTGTGTTCTGTTTAAGCATGGCTTTGGAATGGGGCCCAAAGAAAGACATCTGGCAGAAGCTGTTGGACAGGACAGTAATGTAATTAAAACCAATTAAATGAGCTAAAACCAAGTATTATCTTATATGGCACATAGCCAGAGCAAGAAGTGAGGAAAATAATTTATTGATAGTTCACTGCTGCAGTGGGTGACTCAATCACCCCAAAGTCATATTAGTAGACAGATTCACTTCTGAGATAGACTCTAGTTTTGAGGTCTGCTCAGCCACTGATGTTATAAATGTGAGTGTGTACTCAATCACCTAGTGATTTAATAAAGGTGTACTATGTTTACTGGAACAGTATCCAAGTTGTTGTGTGCCATTGATAACTATACCTTTAGACGACAGACAGAGGATCTTATTACTTCAGAGCAGACTGAGAGGTAATAAGATAGAAGTGTAAAAAATAATGAAAGGGTTGGATTTCATGTGTAGTGACATTATTTTAGTTAGACAGATTGGAGCAGTTAAATGCATATACACATCATAGAATCAGGAATAGGCTCTGTAGTATAGCTCAATATTGCATGTACCTTTTATTGCACCCTGATAACACTATGTTATTGCAATAACCCCAACTCAGCTTGATGATTGGAATTCCTTGTTTCTTTGACTCTGCTTGTGGGCGAAACCAATGGCATACAATCTGAGGAGAGACAGTCACTGGGGATAAAGCTCCAGTTTAAAGATTTGAAATTTGTGGAGATGAATTGATATCATTAGAATTCAACAGATGAACAGGAGATTTGTACTAGACTTTCAAAGTCATGAACAATTTTAATTGCGTAAAGAAGAGGAAAGTGTTTCCAGTGATAAAGAGATCAGTGGCCAGAACAGGGAGAAAGTGAGGACTGCAGATGCTGGAGATCACAGTCGAGAGTGTGGTGTTGGAAAAGCACAGCAGGTCAGGCAGCATCCAAGGAGCAGGAGAATCGACATTTTGGGCATAAGCCCTTCATCAGAAATGAGGCTTGTGGGTCGGGGCTGAGAGATAAGTGGGAGGGGGTGGGGTTGGGGTGTAGGTAGTTGGGAAAGCGATAGGTGGATGAGGGAGAGGGAGAAGGTGATAGATCAGAGGGGGCAATGATGGATGGGACCAGAGGACAGTGCCGAGTTGGAGGCTTGAGACTGGGATAATGTGGAGGGAGGGGAAATGAGGAACCTGTTGAAATCCACATTTATCCCGTGTGGTTGTAGGGTCCCAAGGTGGAATATGAGGCATTCCTCCTCCAGGCGTCAGGTGGTAATGGTTTAGCAGTGGAGGAGGCCCAGGACCTGCATGTCCTTGACAGAGTGGGAGGGGGAGGTGAAGTGTTCAGCCACGGGGCGGTGGGGTTGGTGGGTGCGGGTGTCCCAGAGACAGTGACCAGAACAGTCAGACTAGCAAAGATCCCAGAGGTAACTTGACATTCACATCAAGTTGTTGTGATCTGGAATTTGCTGCTTGAAGATTAGATTCAATTACAACATCCAAAGGAAGATTGGATAAATATTTGAGCATAAGAACTATTTAGGGTTTGGGGACCAGCAGGAAAGTAGGATTAATTTGATAGCCATACCAAAGAACCGGCACAGGCATAATTGGCTGAACACTATGTGCTTAATAATCTGTTATTCTATGGACCCTGTGGTATAGAATTCCTCCTGGATCTTGGAAGAGAGGTTAGAGTGATTGTAAAATAAAAAGGGGAAGCCAAAGAGATTCCCACAGCTTATAAAACAAAAGCTAAATTATTGCCCACACTTCCTTTCGATCTTCTGCATGTAAAGTATGTGCTTAGGACCTTTGTCATGCTCCTTATTTTAACTGCCAGAAAAGGCCATTCAAGACTTTGACGTGACCTGTCTCCTCCTTCGCCCTGCATGAAGAGATAATATGCAACACAATGGCCAGGAAGAAGTGCCATCTTGGCAAACGCCATCAAAATCATCAGGGGTCTAGGCAGAATTGGAAGAAAGGAAACTGGCTTCATTGGCTATAGCCAGAAAACCAAAGGGCACAGATTTAAAGTAACTGGCAAAAGAATCAAAGGCTCAATGAGAGAAATCTCTTTTATACACAACAAGTAATTCTGATCAGAATTGCACTACCTGAAAAGAATGCACTACCTGATGGAGGAAAACTCAGTGGTGATTTCTAAAAGGAATTGATTGTGGTCTAGAAGGGGAAAAACGTATAATGATTGGGACAAACTAAGTTGCTTTTATAGTGAGCTGACATGGGCTCAACAAAAGGTCAGAGTTGGTAACAGAAAAAACATAATACTGAAATTTATTTCACCTTTAAGTCTTCATGCTAAGGCCTGTATACGTGTTTCATCAGAACCACTTTTATAAAAGTATCAGTTTAACTGAGAATGTAAAGCATTGTCACTCAAATCATATTGGAGGAGGACGTGGGAACATGGGAAAGGATGTATTGAACTCGTTGGTGTAGTGGCCCTACATTTGAAGATTAGAAAGTATCCTTAATGATAACCTGACGGATGCAAAGACACTAAGATCAGCTGTATTTTCCCCTTTATGTCCTTGGATACCCTGCATCCTCTATGATCAGAAGTGTAGCAGAATACTCTTGGTTCCCTTATCTCAGGAAAGATATTATTTCATTGGAGACAGTTTAGAGAAGGTTGAATAGTATAATCTCTGGTTTGGAGGGATTATCTTATGTCAGTTATGAGCAAAAGTTAAACAGGTTGGGATGCTACTTAGTGGAATTTGGAAGAATGAGAGATTATCTCATTGCTACATATTCTTAACAGGCTTGACAGGATCATTGCTGAGATGTTTCCTCTCGTGTGAGAATTGAAGATCAGACGGCATAGTTTCCGAATAAAGAGATGCTAATTTAAAACTGAAATGAGGAGGAACTTCTTCCCTCAAAGGGCTGAGACTCTTTGGAACTCCTTTCCACAGAGAGCTGTGGGGGCAGGTTCCTTGCGTATATTTAAGGCTGAGATAGATAGATTCTTGATCATTAGGGGTATCAAGGGTCACGGGGAAAGGGAATGTGAGTGGGCATGAGGAGTGGCGAATCGGCCGTGATTGTACAGAATGGCGAAGCAGGTCCGAGGGGCCAAATGCCCTACTCCTGTTCCTGTTTCTTATGGTCTTACGGATTCTTAAATTTACAGTTTAATTAGTCACAAGTGTGGTGCTGGAAAAGTACAGCAGGTCAGGCAGCATCAGAGGAGCAGGAGAATCGACATTTTGGGCATAAGCCCTTCATTTTGATGAAGGGCTTATCCCCAAAACGATGATTCTCCTGCTCCTCGAATGCTGTCTGACCTGCTGTGCTTTTCCAGCACCACACCCTTGACTCTAATCTCCAGCATCTGCAATCCTCACTTTCTCCCAATTTAATTAGTCACTTGTATTTTCTTTTGCTATCAATGTTGTCAGTCCAATCGCTATACACACTATGGTAGTTTATTTAGGCCTGCTTCTTTTTCTTATCTACCCTGTAAGGTGTTGTCATTCACACTATACATAACCAAATGTCTTTCTCTAATGGAGAGAGATGCCTCTGGCCCTTTGTGGACTCTAGTTAATTATATTGTCTTACATACTTTGTGCAATAATTCTATGGGTTTCTCAGTACAATTGTTAAAGTCCCAAATTACTAATAGTGTATAATTTCAGGATGATATGCTTGTTATTTAATAATATTCAATTCATATAAACACATTTGATAGTCTCATGTGGAATGGAGGTTTAGAATTAGGTAACAGTGAATAGTTTAAAATGAATCATTCAAATCAAATAATTGCTGCCAATGCAATTTCAAACCTAGCCCCTCTAATCCTCCAGGGCCCCAGGCATTTTCAAAACAACACATTGAAAAACAAGATAAAATTATATTCTGTGATGTGCTATGATGGGGTTACAAGGTATCCACTGAAAATAATTTATTGAGACCACCAAATCAAGGCCTCTTTTAAGGCACCTTTTCCACTGCATGGTTTAGATGCAATGCTGACGTTGCTGCAAACTAACATCATAGTTTGTAGTTTGTAAAAGTTGAGTTGAATTAGCGGTGCAAGCACATTCTAATTGCTTGTATGCCACCACCAATGCATTCCTGTTAGCCATCAACACAGTAGCTGCTTTACAAACACATGCTAAAATGGTGAAAATTTATTGTTTAAATTTTGGAAACATTCACATTTTAGCTCAAACTATTTCTACAAATTATTTCACTGAATATAAAAATTCCTGAAATTTCTATTGTATCCAAAAAAAATGTGGATTTTCAAACTCAAGAGAATTCCCCAATTAAAAATAAAAATCTAAGTTGAATTTTAATTGAGAAGCATCTAGCTTTCCTTTGACTTAAAACCACATTTCAGTCACAAATCTGCCTCAGAGTAGTCTTTAGCATGTTGGCCTCTCTTCACGATTTCAAGTTTCTCACAGGGGCTGTCAGGTCCTGCTGGTCAACTCTTATAAAAATGTCATCCAGCCTTTCCTCAAGACTGTCTTACTACAGCCTACTTCAATGCAGCTGGTAACTCCAGCCTTGCTTTATTGTGTCAATGCTGTCTCAGTCTTATTGTTTTGTCATTCATGCTTGAATAGCAAGCTCTTGCCTGGGAATATGAAGAGTGTCACATGCATCAGCTATTCCCCAAGGTTTAAAAAGCCACAGAAAACGCTGATGTTCATTTACAGAGAACACATTAGAATGAGATTCAGTTGTGACTTTATTTTTCAGAAACACTCTTTCTGTTCCATTCATTGAATTACCTTCAGCTGTGATGTATTAGCACAAACATAGAACATTACAATCAATCTTAATCAAATGTGCCACAAGTATTTTTTTTCCCCCTCTTTAACCAGCGCAGTTGGCAGATATGGTTACAAGCAGAGGACAATGAACATAAAAAAGCCGCTGTGAGGCGATGGAATTATAAAATGGTTATTGCGCAGAGGAAGGGCATGTGACAATGTTGGCTCTTTTTTTACCAGTACCTTCCAAATTTGTGAACCTCCACCAGCTGAAAGGACAAGGCCACTAGAGGTTTGGGAACACCCACCACAAGCAAGCTCCCCTCCAGTTCACACACCATGCTGACTTGGAACTATATTGCCTTTGCTTCACTGTCACAGGATCAAAATCTTGAATCATAGAATCCCTAACGTGTGGAAGCAGGCCATTCAGCCCATTTGGTCCACACTGGCCCTCCAAAAAGCATTCCATCCAGACCAACCCGACTATCCTATCTCCTTGGCCCTGCATTTACCATGGCTCACCTACACATCCCTGGGCACTATAGGGCAATTTAGCATAGCCAGTCTTTTTCTCAAAGTTCAGCTCTTTTGTCCATGTTTTGACAAAGGCTGTATTGAGTTCACTAGATGAGTGGCCCTGGCAAAACTCAAACTGAATGCCAGTGAGCAGGCTATTCCTTTGCATCACCACTCATAGCACTGTCAAAGGCCCCTTCCATTGCTGACGATGATTGAGTGCAAACTGATGGAGTGGTAATTTGGCTTGCTTGCACAGGGCATAGTGGGGCAATTTTCCACAGGATCAGGGATATAGTAGTATTGTAGCTGTACTAGAAAAACTTGATAGGGGCATAGCTAGCTCTGGAGTTCACGTCTTCAGTACAATTGCCAGAATGTTGCTACGTCCCATAGTCTTTGCTATTGAGCTTAGTCATGGGCTTCAAAGTCTCCCATTTAATGCCCTTGCTACCCTAAAACTATCTTCCAAGTGGTTCAACATGAAGAGGTACTGATGCATCGTCTAAGTAGAGGCAGTGGGTGATTACAGGAAATTTCCTTGTCACTATTTGATCTGATGCCAGAAGGTTTCATAGGGTTCAGAATTAATGTCAAAAATTCTTTAGGCAAATCCTTCCCAACTGTATATCACTTTACTCCCATCTCTGATAGGACAATTCCTGAAGAAGGGCTTATGCCCGAAACGTCGATTCTCCTGTTGCCTGGATGCTGCCTGACCTGCTGCGCTTTTCCAGCAACACATTTTCAGCTCTGATCTCCAGCATCTGCAGACCTCACTTTCTCCTCTGATAGGACAAGACTTATCCAGGGCTAGAAATGGTGGTGTGTTGGGTATTGTTCTACAAGGTTTGGTTTCGTGAGTAAGACTTGTCAGGTTGTTGTTTGACTGATCTGGGAGATCCCAATTTTGTCACAAGGTCCCAGATGTTGGTAAGGAGGACTAGGCTGGGTTGACAGGACTGTATTTACTGTTGTAGCTTCTGGTCAATGTTGAATGGTCCGGCTGGTTTGTTACTTTGGTTAGACTTGCTTGCAACAATTCATTGTCTTTTGTGGATGTTTCAGAGGGCAGTTAAGGTCTGGAGTCTATTGTAGGCCAAACTCAGTAAGGATGGCAAATTTCCTGCTGTGAGGAATATTAGTGAACCAGTCGAGTACTTATGACAAATAACATAGTTGCCTAGTCGCCATTGACTAACTTTTAATTCCAGGTGTTTCTTTATTTTTTCTTGTAAAATTTCTCTCTTCAGGTTATTATCTAATTCCTCTCTGAAGGCCCCTGTCATATTTATCTTCAACACACTCCAAAGCAGTGCATTCCGTTTCCATTCCAGATCTATTGCTGATCACTGCTTAGAAAGGCTTTTCTGTAGTGCCTCCACTTGTCCTTTGGCCAATCACAGCAAATCGTTGTCTGCTGGCTCAAAACCCATTCACCAAATGGCTGTCTTTCTTTAGCCACACGCTTTTGGAAACTCCTATCAAGTCAAATTGAGCAAATTTGATGAAGGAAGAAAACGCAGAAAAGTCTAGATTTTCTGACAGCATCCTTGAGATTGTAGTTCAATGTACGAGGGAGAGATCTCAACAACATCCAGTAAGTAATGGGTAGACCGGGCACAATAGATTTGTTAAGGAACTTAATGTGGTGACTTAAGCCCGGTGAACAGGGAAAGATATACAGAAGAAAGTATCCAATTTAATGAAAAGTGATGAATGCAAGAAAGAAGGACAATTCATTTGTCTTAGCAATATACAACTATCTATTGCTATCATTGTGTCTGCCACAATGGAGGACAGTGGGATTTCAGCAAAAACGAAAGGGGAAAGAAAAAGCCTGTATAAAGAGAATCCCTTTGAACTACAGTAGGAAACAAGCCTCAGAAATATCTCCTTGTTGGAAACAGGCTAATTTCTCCAACAAAGTAAAATGGATGCTGGATAGTAACATAATAGAAATGGTGCATGCATAAAGTCAGCTGAACCACTTGGTCTCCAGATGTCATAGGGAATTACCTATTGCCATTACTTCACTTGGAAGTCATGGTGTCACTGAATGCATCATTGGGACTGTCATGAGCACCAGGCATACCTACCACGTGATCAGTAAGCTACACATTAATTTATCTGCCTTAACTTATGTGCACTTTTGTGGGCGGCACGGTGGCACAGTGGTTAGCACTGCTGCCTCACAGCGCCAGAGACCCGGGTTGAATTCCCGCCTCAGGTGACTGACTGTGTGGAGTTTGCACGTTCTCCCCGTGTCTGCGTGGGTTTCCTCCGGGTGCTCCGGTTTCCACCCACAGTCCAAAGATGTGCAGGTCAGGTGAATTGGCCATACTAAATTGCCCGTAGTGTTAGGTAAAGGGTTGGGGTATGGGTGAGTTGGGCTTCGGTGGGTCGGTGTGGACTTGTTGGCCCTAAGGGCCTGTTTCCACACTGTAATGTAATCTAATCTAAACTTTGAAATTATTCAAATTAAAGCAGACCAGCAATCAAGCATTTATTTAAGGTTAGTTTATTACAAGTTATTTTTGAAGGTCTCTTAAGGACAAAGATACAAAGTTATAAGCAAGCAATTAAAAAAAAGATTAAAACATGAACAGATGAGACAAAAGAATACTACAAGAAGCAAGCATATGTGAGTCTCTGAGACACAACATTGGAATCCATTGCTTGGGATCTTGCTGAAGTCGAAAAGATAATATTTGAATTCAGATCCAGCAACTGTGATGCTTAATTGGATATTTGGTATTTCTGATAAAGATGGACAGCAGGCGATCATATTTTGGGAAGGAGATAAGGCTTTTTGTTCTTCATTAGTTCGGTGGTTTTTGCACTCTCACACTGTCATACCTTCCTTCAACATTAGTTTTCTTTGTTGTCTCTTTGAACTCTCCTGTAAAAGCCTTCCTCTTAGAGATTTACACACTTGCTATTCTTAAAATAAGTTTCTTTATGCATTTGAAAAGCTCAAAATAGTGGCATGTTAATTTTGGGGAACCAAGGCTTCCTCAAAGCAATAACGTCAATTATGCTGGATCCCTTTGAAACTCTTCCTCCCATCTGTCGTTCTCTCAGAAGTTGAAATTTTCACACCTGTATTGCCCATTTGCAAACTTCTGGTGTGTCAATAATCTTTACCTGTTTGGGCATACGTCTGTATTATCCACTTTGAGTTTGCAGTTGTATAGTCAAGTGACTTGTAGCAGCCAGTTTTTTTTTATCTTTGCTCCATTAGAGCAAGGTTCTTTTCTTACAAAATAAAATGTGTAATATCACAGTTCCTTTGCTCATGCCATGTTGTTTTTCCTGTCATTCCTACAGATTGCCATTGATATCAATACCCCTGTTCATAACAGGAACAACTTTGATAAGTGGAAGCAGAACCTTATTCAGGAAGCTTTGTTACCCCTCAGGTTAACGAGTTCTGACTTCACAGGCTTGGCTTCTGCTCTTGTGAAGAGTGCTTCCAATGGAAGACGCAGCTCAAGGGAAAGAGGCCACAGTTGAGTTCTGAAGAAGAGTCACTGAACTTGAAATGTTCGTCCTGTTTTGTCTCCACGGATGCTGTCAGACCTGCTGAGTTTCTACGGCAATTTCTGTTTTTTTTTTACTTGTTTCAGATCTCCAGTATTCACAGTTCTTGATTTTATTTTGTGGGTGTGTTTTGATCCCTGGGAAGAATGTAATCTTGGATGTCCAAGAAGATGTGGCCTTGTTCCTGCTGGTCCTTAAGACAGTGTTTCCTCCTTTCAGCACTTCCCTACCTTGCTTGAGGCCTAAGGAACATGCCAAACAGATTAAATACAAAACTATCAGCATCGTTATAAGTGTTGTGGTTCTGTTCGCCGAGCTGGAAGTTTTTGTTGCAAACGTTTCGTCCCCTGTCTAGGTGACATCCTCAGTGCTTGGGAGCCTCCTGTGAAGCGCTTCTGTGGTGTTTCCTCCGGCATTTATAGTGGCCTGTCCCTGCGTCTATGTGTTTGTTGATGGAGTTTGTGGATGAGTTCTTTGTGTTGTGGCATGTCCTCGTTCCGTTGTCTTTCCCTTAGGCATCTGTTGATGAAATTGCGAGGATATCCGTTTTTGGCGAATACCTTCTTTGGGTGTTCCTTTTCCTCTTTTTGCAGTTCTGGTGTGCTGCAGTGTGTAGTGGCCCTTTTAAATAGTGTCTTGATGCCACACTACCATACATCAAGAACATCTCTGAAATGACAGCCAGACTACTGCGACCACTAGGACTTATAACAGCACACAAACCAACAGCCACTCTCAGACAACTCACCAGAACGAAGGACTCGATACCCAACATGAGCAAAACTAATGTAGTGTACAAAATCCCATGCAAGGACTGCACAAAACACTACATAGGACAAACAGGAAGACAGCTAATGATCTGCATCCACGACCACCAACTAGTCACGAAACGACACGACCAGCTATCCCTAGTAGCCACACACGCAGACGACAAGCAACATGAATTTGACTGGGACAACACGACCTTTATAGGACAAGCCAAACAAAGAACAACCAGGGAATTCCTAGAAGC
>NC_057735.1:15047484-15115599 GCF_004010195.1 Chiloscyllium plagiosum
GCTGCCTGACCTGCTGCGCTTTTCCAGCAACACATTTCCATCTCTGATCTCCAGCATCTGCAGACCTCACTTTCTCCTCTATACTTAACAAAAAAACCACTACATCTCTTTCCAGCTTCCTTTGCAAAGGCACATTTCAGCAGATGTGTGATAGTCTCTCACTCGTTTACTCCGGTTTCCTCCCACATTCCAAAAGATGTGCCGGTCAGGTGAATTGGCCATGCTAAATTGCCAATAATGGTGTTAGGTGCATTAGTCAGCGGGAAATATAGGGAAATCAGTCTGGGTGAGTTACTCTTCAGAGGGTCGGTGTGGACTTGTTGGGCCGAAGGGCCTGTTTCTACACTGTAGGGAATCTAATCTATCTAATCACAGGACATGTGATAGGCAAGACCAACAGTAACAAGCAGTTATTTGAAGTTAGAGAGTCCATTCGTCAGTCTAATAATGGCTGGGAAGAAGCTGTTCCTTAATCTGAAGTGCGTGTGTTCAAGCTTCAGTATCTTCTGCCTGACGGAAGAGGTTGTAGGAGAGCATTAACAGGATGAGAAGGGGTCACTGATGGTGTTGGCAGCCATTCCCTGACAATGAGAAAATATAAATAGAGTCCATGGAAGGAAAATTGGCTTCCGTGATGGTCTGGGCTATGCACACAACCTTCTGTAGTTTCTTATTCTGTGGCTTTCTATGGCCTTTAGCAGCTTTTAGTGGGTCTGAATATACCCGTGTTCATCTTTTAGTAGCTATGGTTCTGAACAGATCTTCAACAATGGATCCCAGCTATACTCTAACATCATGTCAAGAGTTCATGGGACCACAATCTGGCTTGTACTGTTTATTCATTGAATCACTATACATGGATGCCAAGAGTGAGTGCCTCATGGTAGAAGTCACAAAAGTACAGTAAGCAAGGAGAAATTTAGTTATCATGCTACAGAAGACTCTGTTTCCCAAATCTGTGTTTGACTATTAATAAGAATGTTTATGATAGGTGGATAGTACATACTCCTCAATTGTTCCCTTTTTGTCACTGCCTCAAGTGATAATGGAGGGCTGGATTTAATTCCTGCTTGGATTGAGGTTGACTTGTGGCCTGCATCCTTGCTCCACCACAAAGTAAACAAACATCACAGCATTTACCTGTGGTTCAGTGAAAAATCTTCAAGGACATGCCTTGGGAGAGAGAAGTGAAGAAGAAGACATCAGCTAATAAAAAACATGGAAGCTAGGAAAATAGTTTTATTCATGCTGTGTACTAGTATTTTTAAATGTGTAAATAATCATTGCTGCTGTCTCCAGAAGAGAAAAATTAGCTCCAGATGACAGCAAAAAATGTAAGAAGGCAAAAACCCTTTGTAAACTGTCTGAACTCTGATTTCAGGTTGTTGTTTTAAATTTAATTATAGGTACCTATTATGAGATGTGGTAATTATACCAATTTATCATGTGTTGTTGTGTAATTAAATGGTTGAGATATGTCTGCAGCAGCAAAGGTTTAAGAAAATAAGAGTACTGCTGACTTTATAGTATCATTGTGAAGCTTTATTCTGGTTACAAGGAGGAGCAACAATGATATTCTAAGACTTTTATATTGTGCGAGTTGTCTGTAATTTATTTTCTAAATTTAGTTTTGTTTGTTGTCTTATTGTCAGGGCTTGCAACCAATAGTATCATTTAATTTTCTTGATATGATACGGCCCTTGTACTGTCTTGTAGAATGTGTACAATTCAATAAAAATGCTGTATGTACAATTACATGGCACATTTTGGCACTAAAGGCAAAGCTGAGTATGTCAAGTGCCATGACATTTGGCAGCAAAGAAATGAAAGTGGTATATGGTAAATTTAGCTGGATAATAGTAATAAACTATCACTCTTCCACACGTTATGAAGATACTCAGGTGTTTTATTTTTAATTCCCTTGTGGGATATGAGCATTTCTGTTAAGGCTATCATTTGCTGGTGGGTCTTAATTGTTCTTGAGAAGTTGATTGTGTACCACCATCTTGAACTACTGCAGTCCACCAGATGCATATTCATGTATAATATGATGAGGAAGAGAAGTCCAGGATTTTGACCCAAAAACAGTGAAGGGGAAACGTCATATAATTCCAAGTTAGAACAGTGTGTCTGCTTTGAGGGGACACTTGTAGGTGGTAGTATGTTGCTGCCCCTTGTCTTTCTAGGTGATAAAAGCCATGTATTTGGAAGGTGCTGTTGAAGCAGCCTTAGCAAGTTGCTGTAATGAATGTTGTAATGAGAATGGTGTAGAGTGAACATTTAAGATTATAGATGGGATACTAATTAAATAGGCTGTGTTATCCAGTATTGTATCAAGCTTCTTGTGTGTTGGCGGATCTACATTCATCTGGATAAGTGGAGAGACTTCCTTCACACTCCTGACTTATGCCGTGCAGATGGTGGACAGGCTTTGAAAAGTCCTGAGGTAGATTACTCACTGCGCAACTTCCTGCCTCTCACTTGCTCCTGCATCCACAGTTTTTATTTGTCTAGTCAGTTTATTTCTGTTCAATAGTAATGCCTGGGATGTCAATGGAGAGGGATTCAGTGATGGTAATGTAATTAAATGTCAAATGAAGATTGTTAGATTCTCCCTTGTTGGAGATGGTAATTGCCTGGCACTTGTGAGGCACAAACTTGCCTCTTATTAACTAAAGCAGGTGTTCTCCTGGTCTTGCAGCATAGGCAGCTTCAGAGGATTTTTAAATTGAACTGATCATTGAGAAAAAATCCTCATCATGTCCTGGATTTGAATTGATTAGCTTCCAACTGCCACAATCATTTTCTTCGGTGTTAGGTATGACTGTAACCAAAGATGAGTTTTCCTTCTTTTCCGATTTATTTCAATCTTCCTAGGACTCCTTGCTACTATATTAATTTAAATACTGCCTTACTGATGAGGGCAAGATGATTAGGGGGTTAGATAGGGTTGACAGTGTGAACCTTTTCCCGCGTATGGAGTCGGGTATTACAAGGGGGCATAGCTTTAAATTAAGGGGTGGTAGGTATAGGACAGACGTTAGGGGTAGGTTCTTTACTCAGCGAGTCGTGAGTTCATGGAATGCCCTGCCAGTAGCAGTGGTGGACTCTCCCTCTTTATGGGCATTTAAGTGGGCATTGGATAGGCATATGGAAGATAGTGGGCTAGTGTAGGTTAGGTGGGCTTGGATCGGCGCAACATCGAGGGCCAAAGGGCCTGTACTGCGCTGTATTCTTCTATGTTCTATCTATGTACTATGTTCTAAATCATCTCGCAGACAGACAATCACTTATGGTGGGAATGCAAAATTGCATCGAATGCATCCTACTGAATCTCAGCATCTTTTCAAACTAGGAGCCTAAGATCTAATTAAGACCTAGGAATTCTCTTGTGAGCAGCATTAAATCTTGTTGATGGATTGGCATCTCCTATACACTTACGGTGTCAATAAACCAGGCTTTGCATTTGCATTATGGAACTTTCTATCTCTCATATCCATTAAGTGATGACTTAGTCACAGTAAAGTGGTAAACGTGTGTTATAACTTACGCAGTCTTAATGGCTCGATTTCTGTTATCCCACTACCAGGATACAGGAAAACTAGCAAAGCAGCATTCTATTTAAATGACAGGAGATTGCAGAGTCTGATGTAGAGAGGTTTAGGTGTCCTGATACATAAAAGTATGCAGGTGCAGCAGGTAATTGGGAAGGCAAATTGAAAGATCAGTGTTTATTAGAAGGGGAATTGAATATAAAGGTTGGAATGTTTTGCTACATTAGTCAAGCTATATCTGAAGTACTGTTTAGGTCTCCTCATTTGTAAAAAGTTGCAACTTGTTTGAAGTGGTTCAGAAAAGGTTTACGGGACTCATTCCTAGAGCGTAGGGCTTATCTCACGATGAAATGTTAAACGGACTGAACTGGAAACCATTTGGCGTTTGGAGAAATGATCTATTGAAACAAACAAGAACTTCATTTGAGGGGATATGATAATTGGGTACGGGACAATGTTTTCTCTTGTGAAAGAGGCAAGAGGTTGGGGGCACTGTTAGAAGCTCTTCCCTTTAAAGATAAGACATTTCTTTCTCTCAGAAGGTTGTGAATCAGCAGTAGGTTCTTTCCAGTAAGTAATGGAGATCAGGCCTTTGATCTTATTCAAGTCTGAGGGAGTGAAGAATTATGTCGATTAGAGAGTAGATCAGAGTTGAGGCCCCAAACAGAATAGTCATGATCTTTTCAAAAATAGTGGACAGGTTCAAAGGGTCAAAAGCCCTACTCCTAAATCAAATATTCCCATGTAACAATGGTCAGAAATTGAATCTTAGACATGGTCAGGGTTTGGGCAGTCCTAATATTTCAGCAGGTGAAAACATTAATAAGAATTTTAACTTGTAAATATTTGTTCTTGCTTTAGATGGTTTGGTTAAACTTTTAGTTGTGGCATTTAACCAGTTTAACTTTGTTGAACTTTTAACTCACGTGAAAGCTTAATATTGCCTTCTATGGTTTGCTTTAATTGTGATGATTGAATTTGATTGTTCCCTGCTAATTTTGTGTTTAATTCTACATTAGCATAATACAATTAACAAGGGCAGTGTGAATGCCTGATTGTATTTTATAGTTAACATGCGTGAATTAGAAAGAATCAGGACAACGTTTATCTGTTAATTTACACATAGGTACAGACACAAAACTTATTAGTAAGATAACGGATGGGTTGGAGGAAATCTTAAGGCAGTAATGCAATTAGTCAATTCCATTGATTTCAAAACTAACACAAAAATAAAAATTTGAGTTTATAAAAATTTGGAAAGTCTAACTGAGTTTGAATGTTTGCATTCCCCTCCTACGTATGTTTTGGTTTATACAACATTGTCTTCTTGGAAATTAAAAGTGACTCATCAATCTAAAGCTCCTCCAAGCTCAATGTGCAACGGAAAGTGCACATTGTAATTATTCTTATATTGGCAAGCATAATTTATCAATCAGAAATCAGCCAAAGGGTTTTACTGTGCAAGTGCTTTTTTTTGTAGAGATTTAGTTGGTAGCTCTGGGGTCATACTGAATACCATAAGTATTGAAAGAAACCTGATGTCATATTTAGGTGAGATTCCAAACACACTTTCATATCATCAAATAGATTGTGTATTTTTATTTCCAAAACATCACCCGACTGACCTTACCTCAGCTCATAAGCTGCATACACTCTCATCCACGCCTTTGTTAATTCTAGATTTTGAACTAGATTACACCAATGGATTCTCAGCCAGTCTTCCATGTTCTGCACCCCCTCTGCCACCATACATTTGAGGTAATACAATACTCTCCTGTCTATCTCCTATCTCTCGTTAAATACCAATCACTCATTGCTGCTATGCTCCCAATTACGATTGGGTGGCATGGTCACTCAGTGGTTAGCACTGCAACCTCACAGTGCCAGGAACCTGGGTTTGATTCCAGTCTTAGGTAATTGTGTGAGGTTTGCACATTCTCCCATATCTGTGTGCGTTTCTGCCAGGTGCTCTGGTTCCCTCCCACAGTCCAAAGCTGTGCAGCTTAGATTAGACAGTGTGGAAACAGGCCGTTCGGCCCAACAAGTCCACACTGACCCTTCGAAGAGCAACCTACCCAGACCCATTCCCCTACATTTACCCTGACTAATGCACCTAACATTACAGGCAATTTAGTATGGCCAATTCACCTGACCTGCATATCTTTGGACTGTGGGAGGAAACCCACGCAGACACAGGGAGAATGTGCAAACTCCACACAGACAGTTGTCCAAGGCGGGAATTGAACCCAGGTCCCTCACGCTGTGAGGCAGCAGTGCTAACCATTGAGCCACCGTGCCAGCTAAATTGCCTTGAGAGTGTTTGGGAATGTGTAGCCCAGGTGGATTAGTTATGGTAATGCAAGTTTAAGGGGCTAGGGTGGAATGGTCTTTGGAGGGTTGGTGTAGACTTGATGGGCTGCATGGCCTCTTTTCACATTGTAGGGAATCTATGATTCTAAGTGTTATCTCAATTTCCAAATTTTCATCCTTGATTTCAAATCCCTCTGTGGCTTGGTGCCTTCCTGTTCTGCAATCTCTTTCAGACCCACAATCTCTGGGACAACTGGATTCCTTTAATACTGCATCTTCCGACTTCTCTGATTTTAAATACTGCATTATTGGTTTCTGTGCTTTCAACTTCCTGGGTCCTTTCCACATCACTGGGCCTACAAAATGGGAAAAATAATTCTGGAAGAAATATAAATGTAAATAGGATTGATAGGTCAGGGTTTTGAGAAGTCAAAACTATAGGCTGGACACTGCTGACTCAAGTAAGTGCAGAGGTAGAAATTTTGATGCATGTATTTATCAATTCTGCTGTAAGCCACCCTGTGACCTCTCAGCAATGATTTCACATGCAGGGGGATCTGTACTTATCCTGAGCCCATCCAGAGTAAAAAGTGATCACTGCCAGATCCATAATGCCCTGAAATACTTGCCCTCTTCCAATTCTGCTTTCTAAAGCATTGGCAATTTCTTTACTCAACTATTGGTGGCTATGTCTTCAGCTGCTGAGGTGTGCTAAAGTTCTGGAATTCCCTCGCTAAATACTCTCTAACTCTTTATCCCTCCCCACTCCTTCAAAGTCATGCTTTGGCTGTCCTTTTTGATACCTATTCTGATGAAAAGCCTTCGATTTGTCTGTCTCCACAGATGCTGCTGAGCATTTCTAGCATTTTTTTTTAATGTCAGATTTCCAGCATCTGCAGTTTGGAAAATTTAAATCTTCTAAATTACATGGTTTGCTTTGCTTTTTCTGTTTCTAACAGCTGTTCTCTTGGTCATCCAGGTGGAACAAATATAGAAAAGCAGAAACGTATATCCTCAGTGAATGGCTTTCTCCAATACTAAAGGTAAATTCACACCAGATCACAGAGCCACTTCATCATTAGAGGAGGTGAATGATGGTGGTTTAACCTGAGAATCACCATGCTTCAGATGGAGGGGTGGTTAAGAAGGAGAGCCCTTCATAATAATCTCAGTGGGAATGGGAATTGAACCCATGGTGTTGGCAATACTTTGCATTGTAAACCAACAAAAATGGCCAAAAAGGATGGCACTGACAAAGCACAGCCAGTCAGGCAGCATCTGAGGAGCAGGAGATTCGACGTTTTGGGCATAAGCCCTTTATCAGGAATATGGTGGGTGGGTGTAAGAAGGATGAGAGATAAATAGGAAGATGGGGATGGGGTGGGGGGGAGGTACCTGGGAAGGCAATAGCTAGATGGAGGTAGGGAGTGATGGTGTTAGGTTGGAGGGGAGGGTGGAGCAGATAGATGGGAAGGAAGATGGACAGTTCAAGAGGGCGGTCTGAGTTGGAGAGTTGGATTTGGGATCTCTCATTGCACCCCCTCAGGTCGTCTCCTCTGCCTTGAAACTCTTCAGCCATGTCCTGAAGCAGACTCACTACCACAGCCATGTCTCCTTCCTCAACACCTGCTGACACAACCCCCACCTCATCCCAGATCTAACCCTCCAACTTGGCACCGCCTTCTTAAACTGTCCTACCAGTCCATCTTCCTTCCCACCTGTCTGTTCTACCCTGGGAAGAGGGGGAGGGGGTTGGGGGGGGGGGAAAGTAGCTGGAAGACAATAGGTGGATGGAGGTGGGGGCTAATATTGTTAGCGTTGGCGAGGGTAGAGCGGATGGGTGGGAAGGAAGATGGACAGGTAGGACAGGTCAAGAGGGCGGTGCCAAGTTGGAGGGTTGGATCTGGGATGAGGTGGCAGGAGGGGAGATTTGGAAACTAGTGAAGTCGATGTTGATGCTGTGTGGTTGAAGGGTCCAAAGGCAGAAGTGAGGCTTTCTTCTTCCAATTGTCAGGTGGCTTAGATTTGGCAGTGGAGGAAACCAACTGAGCTAACCAAACCCCCTCCAATTCTACAACAATTGAGTTTGATATTTCTTCTACACTTGGAATATTTCTGTACTGCTCAATCCCAATTGTAAAGAGGTGACAGCATACAACAACCTTTTAAACAGTATGATAAAATTGATAACTAGTCGGTTGTCCGCATTAAACTTTCTTTGAAATTGCATTTGATTAAAGAAACAAACCATAATGGTTTGAAACGTTAATTATACTGTAAAAATGGCTAAGTATATAGAGGGTAGGATCTTACTTAAATATCATACATCTATTATTGTTCGGATTAGATTGACCTGAAATCTGATGACCCAGATTGTCATTCTCTTCCAGGCCTACACATGGGACAATGTCAGGGCACTATATTGAGTGTTCCTGACCCCAAGTCACAACATTGCAAGGGATAGACAGGAGCAGACAAAACAGCGACTGAGCCTGCCCTATCATTCCATTACATTAGGTCTTAGCTGATCTTAGGATCAACTTTCCCACCTGCTTCCTATAGCATCTGATTCCCTGAAAGACCAAAGATTTGTCTATCCCAGCCTTAGATATATTCAGTGATGGAGCATCCACAGCATTGGGAATTCCAAAGACACACAGCCCATTGAGTGAAGAAAATCTTCCTTATTTCAATCCTTTCTTTTAGAACATAGAGAGTAGAATATGGAAAGGACCCCTCAGCCAAAGATGTTGTGCTGAACATGAAGCCAAATGAAACTAATACTTTCTGCCAGCCCTTGGTCCATATCCCTCCTTTCCTTGCATATTCAAATACTGATCTAAAAGTCCCTTAAACACCCCTATTGTATCTGCCTCCTCCACCATCTCTGGCTGTGCGTTCCAGACTCTTGCTACTTTGTGTAGAAACATCTCCTCTGAACTTTTTCCCTCTCACCTTAAAGGCATGTTCCCTAGTTTTAGACATTTCAACTCTAGGAATAAAGATTCTGACTGTCAACTCTATGTATCTCATAATTTTATAGACTTCTATTAAGTCTCCTATCAGCCTCTGGTGCTCCAGAAAAAACAATCAAAGATTTTCTTGCCTCTCTTTACAGCTCATACCCTCTCATCCAGGCAGTATCTTGCACACTCTCCAAAGGCCCCCTATCCTTCCTGTGATGTAGTGACCAGAATTGAATACAATACTCTAAGTATGGCTTAACCAAATACTTAAAAAGCTGCAACATGACATCTTGACTCTTGTACTCAATTCCCTGACCAAGAAAGGCAAGCATATCATGATTGTCCCCTTATCCTGAGTATATGTCACCATGTTGTGGATTCCCAAGCATGTGGAAGCAACCTCTACCCTTTCCGACTCCTTCAGTTAAGTTTCAATGTAATCACCTCCCGTTCTTCTAAAGTCCAGAGACCCAATTTACTCTCATCAGCCAACCCTCGCGTGATAGGGACCAGTCTGGTGAGCCTACACTGTCCTTCCTCTAATGCAGGTACATTCTTTCTGAACTATGGAGACAAAACTGTATGCAGTATTTCAGGTGTCACCTCACATAAGCAATTTACAGGTGTGGCAAGATTTCTTTATTTCTGTACTCTGGCAATAAAGACCAACGCGTTACTATGCTGTGGTTGCATGCTTCTTTCCTTTGTTCATCAAGTCTTTCAAAACAGCAACACTTGCAACTTACATGACTTTTAAAAATATTTAGCTTTTCTATTCTTACAACCAAAGTACATAATCACACTCTCCCACATTATACACATCTGGCTACATGCTGCCCCATTCACTTAACCCATCTTCGTCTCGCAGCCACTCTATCTCCTTTTCACAGCCTACACTTCTCCCTCATTTCGTATTGTCAGCAAACCTACCTGCAATACTTATGTTCTCCTGTCACAGTGTAAGTAAATAGATTGTCAATAGCAGAGTCATAAATGAATTAGGCAAAACGGAGAACTGCAGATGCTGGAAATCAGAAGCCTTCATTCCTGATGAAGGGCTTTTGCCCAAAATGTCGATTTTTCCTGCTCCTCATATGCTGCCTGACCTGCTGGGCTTTTCCAGCACTACTCTAATCTAGAGTCATAAATGAGTACTCATTCTAGACTAACAACTTTGATTGACATTTCTGAGTCATCATCAAAGAATCCCTACAGTGTAGAAACAAGACATTTGGCTCAACAAGTCCACACCAACACTCCAAAGAGTAACCCACCCAGACCTAGTCCCCTACCCTATTACTCTACATTTTTCCCTGATTAATGCACGTATCCTACACATCCTTGAACACAATGGGCAATTTAGCATGGTCAATTCACCTAAACTGCACATCTTTGGATTGTGGGAGGAAACCGGAGCACCTGGAAGAAACCCCTGCAGACGCGGAGAGACTGTACAAACTCCACAAAGACAGTTGCCCAAGGCTGGAAAAGAACCCAGGTCCCTGGTGCTGTGAGGCAGCAGTGCTAACCACTGAGGAAAACAACAGGCTACTGGCTGGCAGAGAGTCACTGTGATTGACAGCTACGTGGATAGAGACTGCATCTCTTAGATTTAAAGAGCTGAGCAACTCACAGAGGGCCAATAAGTCTTTCTTCGTCACAGAGCTGCCGGTGATTTATCTCCCTATTTGTATTTTTAAAGCCTGAACCAGTTTACCTCCACTAAGTGGACTTTGAGTCCACATTTAGAGAGAAATCAAGTTTCATTTGTTTTGCCCTGAATACCTAGCCTACATGTGAGAATACATAATCTCATTGTGTCACAACGCATACAGTTTATTTGTGTATTTTCAGATCCAGAGTCTGTTCCTCATCTCACTGAAACAATTGTTTAGTTTTCTTTCCACAGAGACAGAAGAATTCAATTGGACCAAGCTATTCTTTAACTAAATATTTGACAACTTAAGGTACACTTTGGAATGTAGGGGACAAGAGGTCACTAACCGGCAATGAAAAGCTCGATAGAATGTCTACAAGGCCAAGAATTGTGACGATCTGAGTGAATTTAGTGTCTGTAGATATTGGGACTGGGTAGATCATGTTAACTTTCCTTTATTGATCAGAGTATTGAGTACAGGAGTTGGGAGGTCTGTTGCAGCTGTACAGGACATTGGTTAGGCCACTGTTGGAATATTGCGTGCAATTCTGGACTCCTTCCTATCAGAATGATGTTGTGAAACTTGAATGGGTTCAGAAAAGATTTACAAGGATGTTGCCAGGTTGGAGGATTTGAGCTACAGGGAGAGGTTGAATAGGCTAAGGCTGTTTTCCCTAGAGTGTCAGAGGCCCTGGGGTGACCTTACAGAGGTTTATAAAATCATGAGGGGCATGGATAGGATAAATAGACAAAGTCTTTTCCCTGGGGGCGAAGAGTCCAGAACTAGAGGGCATAGGTTTAGGGTGAGAGGGGGAAGATATAAAAGAGATCTAAGGGGCAACCTTTTCACGCAGAGGGTGGTACGGGTATGGAATGAGCTGTGGTGGAGGCTGGTATAATTGCAACATTTAAGGGGCATTTAGATGGGTATATGAATAGGAAGGGTTTGGAGGGATGTGGGCCGGGTGCTGGCAGGTGGGACTAGATTGGATTGGGATATCTGGTCGGCATGGACGAGTTGGACCAAAGGGTCTGTTTCCGTGTTGTACATCTCTATGACTCTATGACTATGACTCTAACTATGAGGTTCTTTATTGGGGTTGTTAAACTAGGCCAATCAGGAAAGTGTTGGCTGACCAATGTAAGCAGGGGATTTAGAATGTCCTCAGCTGAGGACTGACTCCGAGCTGGTTGGCCACAGCCAATGTATTGTACACAAGTAAATAAAGTATGACTTGGTGACAAGACCCAGCCTCTCTGCAGTTACTTCAGTGTCCAACAACATTAGCACCACTTCTTTTTTGGGGCCATCTTTGGATCTTGACTTTGTTGTGCTAAAAGTCTAGTTTCCCAGATCCTCACATTTCTTAGCAAACCACAAGTCTTGGTTTCCAGGGTTGAACTAGCCCTATCAGTTATAGGTGGAGTGTATGACTTTTGGAAAACAAGTCCCATTTCCCACCTGACGATTTACATCAAGAATGCACACAGTTCTTTGCAAGTGCAAATTAAAAATGTATCTGTTTAGCAGAATTTTGACATTTACAGTTCAATGACAAAATGTTGTAGACATTACAAAATCTTTATACACCTACACATTGTGAAATGCCACAGGAAATTTGCAGGTAACAATAAGAAAAATAAAAACTTGTTTTGAATTCATGAGTCACTCTTATTCAACAACAGAGGCCTAAACAGACCACCGGACCATATATCCAGGAGCATAATTGCGTTTGTTCAAAGAAATATAAAATAATGATGCAAAAACTAAAGTGAAAACTATCAAAGCAATTAAATTCCATGCATTATTTTAACTTGCTTTCAAAGTTGGAAATAGCTTATTAATATTCTTGGAAAATGTTGCTGCTCACTGAGCTCTCTCTTCTGGATTCAATCTTAATAGAATCTGTAGACGCTCATCAACATTACATTGAAAAGGCTGGAGTTATTTCCTCCAGAGAAGAAAAAGCTGAGAGGTGTTGAAAAAACATGAAAAGACTCAGTATAGATGTAGCAAAGATGTTTTTACTTGTGAGGGAGCCCAAAGCTAAGCCTCATACATAAAAAAAAACACACTAAGAAATTCAGGAGAAATGTCTTTACTCTGAGATGAGCTGCTAAGTGAGACCTGCTGTCTCAAGAAGAGGCTGAGATAAAGAGAAATGCTCAGGAGTCAGCAATCTTTTTTTACCTGAAGAGACTGTTCAAAAACATTTGCCTCATGTAAAACCGATTGGGAGCTGCAAGCTGTAGCATTTCTGAAACAAATCCTCGGCAAATTGTCAATCTTTCTGGTTAAGATGTATAAATCGCATTGATAGTAAAAAAAATCAGATCGACCTAACTATGAACTATTGTGCCTTTTGTTTTTTTCCTTTATTTCAGTAGTTACCATTAAAAAAAATTGAGATGTGTAGAATCCCATTTTTAGCTGTTGATTCTCATGAAAAAATAATTTCTAAAAGCACATTCAGAATAATTTATCATCTACAACTATATTGAAAACAATAATACTTGACACTACATAAGGTATTATCTATAACCACAGTGTAGCTATATAACTCAAAGTAGGTTTATTTAAAATATCATAATGCTTCCATTAAAATGATTTGATTGTACAATGCAGCATAATGATTAACCTTTCATCCCGACAATGATAAAACAGCTTTTACTTTTTTGACTATTTTTATGCTAACGTAATCCAATTGGAAAAGATTGGAAGCTGCAAATTGAATGTTAAAGAACCACATGCAATGCTTGTGTCACAAGTTGCAGACTTGGGGGAAGCTAGATAATTACATGAGGGAGGAATAAATAGAGAAGCTATGATGAGAAGCAGACTCTTGCATAATATATAGTTTATCACTAGCATTACCTGAGTGACTAACTAAGAGTAGAGGAGATGATAGTATTATGCAGTGCAATGGGATTTTATGAGCGATGTGTGAAGTTAAGATTTCTTACATTCATCATTACACAAATTATAAGTTGAACAATACTTTGGAAGGACTGCACTGTCAAAAGAGCTATCTTTGAGGTATCAAACTATCTACCCTGAGGTGGACATATTTCAAAGAACAGAAGTGGAGTTCTCCCTAGTTTTCTGGCTAACAGCCATCAATCAACACCACAGAAACAGATTACTTTATAATTTAATATGTTGTTTTTGTGGAATCTGAAATGAATTGTGGGTGGTAGGGTGCCGCAGTGGTTGGCACTGCTGCCTCACAGTGCAAAGGACCTGGGTTTGATTCTAGCCTCGGGCAACTGTCTGTATGTTCTCCCCGTGTCTGTGTGGGTTTCCTCTGGGTGCTCCAGTTTCCTCCCACAGTGCAAAGCTGTGCAGGTCAGGTGAATTGGCCATGCTAAATTGCTCATAGAGTTCAGGGATGTGTGGGTTAGGTGCATTAGTCAAGGTAAATGTCGAGTAATAAGGTAAGGGAATGGTCTGGGTGGGTTACTCTTCGGAGGGTCAGTGTGGACTTGTTGGGCCAAAAGGCTTGTTTCCACATTGTAGGGATTCTGTGATTAATTCAAATTAACTACTCTGTTTCCTGCAGTAAGACAGGTTCTCAACTTCAAAACTGTCAAATTGGTTGGAATGTCCTACAGCGATGAAAGGCACTATTTAATTATCATTTCACGGTGTGGCAGTAATTCTCAGTTGAATTATGTAGGTAATAAATGGGGCACATTCAGTAACACCTTTATTATTGTGCCACACTGGTGATTGGTCCCCAGGAGAGGACAGAGGGGAATCAGAGACACATTTTTGAAAGCAATTGAAAGTTGACTGAGCTAGAAAGAAGAAGAGGCTTGCTATCAGCACATGTATCCCATGAGAGAATTTTTTTTAAAAAGGTGATTACAAATGGAATGGGGTGTGTCAATGTAATAAAACAAATGATCTCCACCAGAGTGCTCCATAGAATATTGCTCTTCCCATTTACAACCTAGGTAAATGAACTAATGTTCCTTCCAAACTACATAACTGTTAACCAACCTGAAAGCTCCTTTGCAAGCCAAGCATGAATTAGCTGCAATGAATGATAGTGTTTAAGACATCATAGAAATCCTACAGTGCAGAAAGAGGCTATTCAGCCCACACCTACTCTCCCAAGAACATTCTCCCACCCCCACCCCACCCTACATTTTGCTAGGGTTAATCCACCTAATCTGTCCATCTTTGGACTGTGGTAGGGAAACCAGTGCAACTAGAGGAAACCCGCACAGACACAGGGAGAATGTGCAAACCCCACTCAGACAGTCACCTGAGGCTGGATTTGAACCTGGGTCCCAGGCACCGTGAGGCAGCAGTGCAACCTACCACTCACACATGCTGTAGTAATAATTAGTAGCCACATTGGAAAAAAAATTGGAGGCCAGTTGTAAGGACAATGGTTTAGGTTAGAAATAACATTTGAATATTAGCAAGGGTTCCCTCAACAGGAATAGAGCAAACAAAACCAAAACGGATCTGAAAGGGTTAGAGCTTCCAAATGTCAAATGACATAAATGAGAATAGTGAATAGAAATAATCAATGTCAACAGAAAAAATGTGATTCTGCTATAGGACTTAAAAGAAAAAGAGATTATTGTGGGTTTTTGTAAGATTTCTCACTGCAGCTGACAGCAGAGTTCGTAACAGAAGGAGGTAATTCGATTTTAGGGCACACAGTAAAATCTTTGTTATCTGGCATGCTCAGGGAAAGGGTGATGCTGGTTAATCAAAACAATGCCAGTTAACAGGGAGTTATATTATTCTGCACACAAAGCAAGGTACTACTCTGTCTTTGAAGGATTGAAAGGGCAGAAGAAGCAGCTGGCCCGACCCTCCTTCTCATTTATCTCTCCACTCTGCAGGCACCCTGCCTCTATTCCTGATAAAGGGCTTTTGCCTGAAACGTCGATTTTCATGCTCCTCAGATGCTGCCTGACCTGCTGTGCTTTTCCAGCGTCACTCCAATCTAGACTTAAAGGTTCCAGCACAACAATAGGACATCCCAGTAGAATTGCCCAAACTGAAGACCAGACTGGTACAACTGACACCTCAACCTCCAGACCTCCTTTTCATAAAAAATACAGCTGGGATAGTTTTATTGAGACACAACTGACCTGATATTTAGTGATTTCAATGAAAAGCCTAACAATCTCTACAGAGTTACAATCTGCCATTATTATTATTATTACTATTATTATGCATTATATGAACACTGAAAGTAATCAACTTTTAAAAATTAATAGAGTTGTCAGAAATTCGGGTTCCTGGAAAATTCCGACAGTAGAGTGGCAGATAACGCAAAGTTTACTGTATAAGTCGTAGGAGGTGATAACGAGTCTGTGTAGACAATGCTACAAGGACGGTTTGAGTGCTGAATCCTATTTTGATCATGAATTCTGTGCCTATAATGCTAGGCAGCACAGAAAGAGGCCAAACTGATAGCTGTTTAAGGCATCTGAATTTGGGAGACAAATTTAAGAGGCTGGACTATTTTCCTCTGGAGATGGGATGGCTTAAATTCCTCTTGCAATTGTGAAAGAGAACCTGAACACTATGTTGTAGATGGACGTAATCTCCAGAACCTGGGTTCAAGCTTATAAGCAGGAAGACAGATAAAATTATTTGATGTACTTAACTCCTTAATCCAGAGAAAGAATTTGGAATTATATCACACTTTATCTCATACCCAAAGTATCCAAATAACCTTCACATATAATTTAAGTAAACATGGCAGCTAAACCCTGTACAGTCAAAATGCATGAAAATTATTCTCATATTATTGATTGATGTGGGATTATAAATTTTTTAAAAATGGAATCGCTAAAATGTGGAAGCAGGCCATTCAGCCTGAGTCCACACCAACCTTCTAAAGAGCATCCCACCCAGACATCACCCCCAACCATCCCTGCAAGTCTTCCCAGGGCTAATCCACCCAGCCTGAACATCCCTGGACACTATGGGCAATTTAGCATGGCCAATCCACCTAGTCTATGCATCTTTGTACTGTGGAATGAAACTGGAGCACCCAGAGGAAATCCATGCAGACACGAGGAGAATGTTGTGGTTCTGTTTGCCGAGCTGGAAGTTTTTGTTGCAAACGTTTCGTCCCCTGGCTAGGCGACATCATCAGTGCTTGGGAGCCTCCTGCGAAGCGCTTCTTTGATGTTTCCTCCGGTGTTTATAGTGGTCTGTCCTTGCCGCTTCCGGTTGTCAGTTTCAGCTGTCCGCTGTAGTGGTTGGTATATTGGGTCCAGGTCGATGTGTTTTGAACGAGGAGAATATACTAATTCCACAGAGGCAGTCACCTGAGGCTGGAATTGAACCCAGGTCCCTGGTGCTATGAGGCAGCAGTGTTAACGAATGAGCCACCATACCACCCTCATGCCTGTCCACTGATTAGAGGAGATCTTTATTGTTCTGAACTGCATGTTTTGCATTGATTTGAATAGGAAGTTAAGGCTTTGGTTTAACTCCATATCTGAAAGATGTTAATACTATTCTATTGCTCCCTTCAAAAACCAGCTTTGAAAGTGTGGAAGGGAGTGGAAGCAAGAAGTGTGGATAAATCTGAGAGAGAAATGAATAGTTATTTAAGAGACGAGGTTGCTTGAGGTATTATTGAATGCGAAAGCTAGTGTGATGGACTCATAGAAAAGTCAATGACCCTGATGTTAAATGAAGAATGACCACTTGAATAGGAGAAAGCAGCTACATCCAAAGCCTTCCTTCGAGCTTGAGATTAAAGTATGCTCTTGACAACACAGCCTTGCATACCAAATGTATAATTCAATATTCTTTAATCAAAAACCAGATAACAAGGACTAAACATTCCCAGCACTTCATATTTCCCATTTGTCCAATTAAATTCAACAATAGAAGTGAGATGTGAAAAATAAATTTCTGTGGCATTATGGTAAACTGTGCCAAGCACCATATTAAAATATACTTAATTTTTTTTGTAAGTTGACTCAAGCCTCAGTGTAAAGTGAAATCTTTGTTACAGCCCAACAAATTGGTAGCTGTAAAAGGTATGGCTTTGGACAGTAAAAAAGGTAGCATAGTCATTTGTTTCATCCATTGTTTATCATGCCTTTCAGGATCTGTACAATTAGTTATTTTTTCCACTCTTTAAAATGATACAACATGGCAAATAGAATTTTGTTTAAAAATTGTTTAAACAACAAATCTTCTTATTTACTGCTGAATATAAACTCTGACTTTCTTTACCAAATCAATTAGACATTCGCTGTAGCACGTGGTCAAACTCCAAATGCTGTCATGATAAACCTGCACAGTATAAGTGCCCAAAATATGTCCTCTGGCAGATAAAGTGCTTGAGCTAAGTTGTGTTCGAAGCTACCCATTATGAAATCTCAAATATATCATCAGATAAAGTTTTTCAGAGCTTGATTCCAGGTTCATATGTGAATATGTATTCACATTTAAATTCAAATTTTGTCTCCTGAACTTGGAGACAGGATGGAATGATGCACCAAGTGCACTATACTTTTAGCAGACTTGTGGTACATAGCAAGGAAGTGAATTGCTGTGATTACATAAATAATTAATGTTAAACATATAGATTTATTCTGGATGTAGGTTTGCTCACTCAGCAAGGTTTGTTTTCAGACATTTCGTCACCATACTAGGTAACATCATCAGCGAGCCTCCGAGTGAAGCACTGATGGGATGGCCCGCTTTCTATTTATGTGTTTAGGTTTCCTTGGGTTGGTGATGTCATTTCCTGTGGTGGTCATTTCCTGTTCTTTTTTCAGGGGTGGTAAATGGGATCCAAGTCAATGTGTTTGTTGATAGAATTCCAGTTAGAATGCCATGCTTCTAGGAATTCTCATGTGTGTCTCTGTTTGGCTTGTCCTAGGATGGATGTGTTGTCCCAGTCAAAGTGCTGTCCTTCCTCATCTGTATGTACATTGAGAAAGCAAGCACCCTTGCAGATACCAACATTAACCAACAAGTGGTGAAAGACCCCATAATTAGAGAATCGAATCACAGCCCTACTAAAAAAATCTTCAGAAATCTGGAGAAACAAATAAGGTGGACTTCCAAAAAATGAAACCAGATGGATCCAACACACCACACTTTTATGGATTGCCCAAAATTCACAAATCAGGTGCCTCCCTCAGACCTGTAGTCTTGCTACCTGGAACACTAAAATACAGATTGGCAGAGGAGCTACACCAAAGACTAAAACACTTAGTAGAAGAGTCACGCCACTCCATCCACTCCACCCAAGAATTCCTGAAGACTAAAGACACCAAGATAGAAGAGGATGAAATAATGGTCTCCTTTGATGTAACAGCCCTGTTTACATCCATCAACATCAACCTGGCCAAGGAAACACTGACTACTTTATTACAAGAACCAAAGACACATAAACTAAACACCACCAACTTCATCAGCATTGACAATGTCATCAACCACTTTGCCTTCAACAACAAAACCTACAGACAAACTAACGGAACACCCATGGGATCTCCGATATCAGGATTCTTAGCAGAGACAATAATGCAGAGACTTGAATAAACAGCTCTGCCAACTATTCAACCCAAACTTTGGGTCCACAACATGCATAACACCTTTGTCATCACTAAATGAAACAAATTAGAGGAAATCTTCAAGACGATCAATAATATGCTTACTGGCATAAAATTCACTAAATAGGAGGAAAACAGCAACAAACTGCCATTCTTAGATGTTGCAGTAGAGCGAACAGCCAATGGGGAACTTCAAACCTGCATCTACAGGAAAGCAACACATACGGACCAAATACTGAACTACTGAAACAATCATCTCAATACCCACAAACGAAGCTGTATTAGAACATTATTTCAATGAGCCAACACATACTGCAGCACAGAGGAACTATAAAGAATAGAGGAAAATCATCTATATAGTTTATTCAAAAGAACGGGTACCCAATGAACACAATCTGCCAATTTCACAGCAACAAACCCAAACAAACAGACAAAACATGTCCAGAAACCTTAACCACTCTACATACATCAAAGACATCTCAGAAATGACTGCCAGACTACTCAGACCTCTTGGCATTTTGGTAGCCCACAAACCCACCAAAACACTAAAACAGCAGCTAATGAACTTGAAAGACGCCATACAGACAACTAGCAAAACTAATGTCATTTACAAAATACCTTACAAGAACTGCAACAAACACAACATTGGACAAATAGGCAGAAAACTAGCCACTAGGATACATGAACATCAACTAGCCACAAAAAGTCATGACCCACTCTCACTAGTATCCTTACATACAGATGAGGAAGGACACCACTTCGACTGAGACAACACAACCATCCTAGGACAAACCAAACAGAGATATGCACCAGAATTCCTAGAAGCATGGCATTCCAACCAGAACTCTATCAACCCACACATTGACTTGGATCCCATTTACCACCCCTGAGAAAAAGAACAGGAAATGACATTACCACAAGAAATGACATCACTAACCCAAAGAAACCTAAGCACATAAATAGAAAGTGGGCCATACCACCACTGCTTCACTCGGAGGCTCACTGAAGATGTTACCTAGTATGGTGACGAAATGTCTGAAAACAAATCTTCTAGCTCAGCGAGCAAACCGACATCCAGAACTTCAACCTGAGCTACAAATCTTCTCAAAACTCATTTATTTTTATTGTTTTCTGGCCATCTGAAAAGTTGGGCACATGTTGTTCATCCCTAGTAGTCCTTGCGCTGAGTGGTTACTAGGTCATTTCAGAGGACAGGAGTTAATCATATTCTTGTGAGTTTGATGTTACACTGGATAAGGATTGCAGATTGAAGGACATTGATAAACCTGAGTGCTTTTTTTAATGACAATTGATGAAGTTTCATCATGGCGATAATTGAGATTAGGGCCTTGGTTTTCCCAATAATGGAGTACCTCTCAATCATTACAGAAGTGGCAGATAAAGCCAATATTCAGGAAACTTGACCCTAAAGAAAGTACCTCTCATTTTTAACAGAGGCAGGAATGGGAAGTGTTATAATTTGTGTAAGTGCAATTCCTGCAACTCCATAGAAATTAACAATTGCTTCCACTGGTGTCTAATTTTTGGAGTATAGGTGAAAGTTTAAAGGTGCAGATTAGATCTGAGTTTTGTAGATTTGTTTAGATTGCCAGGGAACCCTTTGAAGAGACATTACCCCTTTTGATATGGTCCTCGGACACTTTTGGAAGAGGTAAGGTGGTCTTTTGGAGCGATCAGGTGCTCTTTGAAATTGTTAAAAGTCGCCATAAATGTGTGGGAAAGTGTGTGTCAAGTTAATTAGAACTGTTAAAATTACTTATCAAAACCACTAATCCAGACATGTAAGGGGAACTATCACAACCACCAGTCAAAAACAGCGGTCAACAGGAGTTGCTAAACTGTGAAAGTGTTTTAAAAATTTTGAGATAATTATTTGGAATGTTAATAAAATCATTGTTTGCTATTTTATGCTGCCTGTTGGTGTACGCCAGAGGCTTACTGTTACTGGATTAATACTGAATGACCGATTTCACAACCTTCCATTATCATAATTGATGCCTACCATTTCACTTTTTTTAAATTGATAGCTCCAAATGGTTCTCAACTCTTTAAAGAGAAACCATCAGTACCAATATTTGATTTTGTGAAGGTGTTTGTTTTTCAGGAAATAAAGTGTATGGAATGTTTTCTTCATAAATCAGAAGTTAAAAAGTGATAAAATCTGACATAGATACTTTAAACTTCATTTTAGTTCATTTCAGCATGGATTTTGACATTTGCTCATGGTTTATATTGGGTGAGTGAGTACAATATATACAAAACGCAACTGTTGTAGTTAGGGAATGGGTTGGTATAAATTGGCACGAAATAGACATGGGAGATATAATGATCCATGAGGAGTACATTGGATGCAGACTTTAGCAGACAGGGTATGGGGGCCATGGGAGTGCGTAGAGGGGCACATGTTATCATGGAAAGTTTGAGATCTGAAACGTATTGGTTCAGTGAATAAGCTAGCAGGGGTTGGCATGAATGAACCATGGGGCATTTAAAAGGAATGAGATTAAGGACAAAGGATGGAGGGCTGAGATTTTTTTTGCAACTGGGAGAGAGTGCCAGAGTGTGAATTTTTCCCACAGCCCACCTCCATACCCGACTGCTCCTGTGGCTGCCTCGGAGGGTGGTGGACCTGACACTTTCTGAAAGCTCCTCCTCTCACCCTTATCTCCCACAACACAACTCTGCAGCAAAGAAAAAGCTTCAACTCTCTGGGTATTTCTGGGAATTTCCACAACTCAGTGTTTCTGACTCAGCAATGAAATTTCAGGCCTGAATGTCAGGGGGTTAATCCAATACAAGGATGAATGAGAAGGGAGAATTAATTCAGAGTCAAAGTTAAGCTGTAATTAAGTCAATGAAAAGTGTGTTTTTTTTAAACTGGGTGAGAAAATGTAACCCTTCATTTTGAGAATGTGGGTGTTGCAGTTTTGGCCTTCAAAAACCATGGAACGTGCCTTTCAATCCAGAACAAGAGGGTGAAAATAAGCCTTTCTTCTCGATCTGAAGGTGCTGCGGATAATTGAATTTGCATTGTCTCAAATCTTTGATTGGTGTCCAAAGCACAAAACAGTCCACAACTGAACAAAGACCATTGAGCTACAAAGAACCAATAGAATCTGAAAGGAATGGCAGATTAACAATAATTGACATTTATGACTGATGATGACTTATTGTCACTTGGACTCTACAATGAACAACACACTAAAATACAGTGAAAAGCTCCAACTATCACAACAGTCCAATGCCATTTGAATATTTAAAAAAGGAATAAAAAGATAAGGCTGAAAGAATGTCCATCTTCGTTTTGCTGCCTCTACTATGAGTCGCGACCCCTGACCCTGAATCTGATCCCTGATCCCAGAGCTCACCAACCAATAACATCTGCACTGCCACATCTCTGCTGCCTGTGCCATACCTATCAATGTCGGCGAGGTCACTGTTCAGCTGCCACTTCTTCATTGCTGAGACCACCTTGCCAATGGGCTACTGGGTGCTGGGTTCTAGGCTGGACCCACACCCACTCTGCAACTAGGAGCCTCTGGCTCCATTGTTGCCGCCACCTTGTCAATAACCAGGAGACCCTTGCTCTGGGCCTACCACAACCAGGAGACGCAAATGAAAGTGGTTGAAATAATAAAAGCATTTCCTCTCCAGAAAGTCGCATTTCAGGCAGAGACATTTAACAAAACTGTTGACTAAACATGGCAGTTCTAACAATTTTGAAAGGAAAGCCATGTATTTTTGGTATGGTTTCTTTTTATTTGGAATCTTCTTGCAGAGTGTACCTTTTGGGTTTTCAATTATTTGGCAGTCTCAGCTTTAATATAGAATGGGCTGGGATTGGGAATGAAAATATTGTGTTTGTGCACTTCCAATGTGAGGAAAATGGGTGTTTTGAGCCTAAGTCTATGTTTTTGAACTCATCACAGGAATGGGAATCTGAGGGGTGAACACCCATTACGGTACATTTCAGATAAGTGCAGCTATTACTGAAGATGCCATTGAATTATATTAAAGGACAAGGGGTAAAATGAGCCAAAAGTAGTGTCACTGTGATTTTTGTTGATGTGAAAACCATGTTGCTTCTGTTGAGAGTGAATCTTGCTGTGTCCCCATTATTGTGCAGCACACAAAGTAAAAAACAGTTGTGCTGCTCTAGACCAATTAACAGCGATACATCATTACAAATCCATGGAAACTGGTAGAGGAATTTATTTCATTACCAGAATCTGAACTCCTCCACAAACCTGAATAGAATGACAGCCAACCTCAGAAGAAAGAGTGATTTTGCATGTCATGGCAGTACTTTTTGTCTTAATTTTGACAATATTCACAAAAACAGCATTATATTTTCAAAACGAAATGGAAATTATGAAGTTCTTTACCGCCTTCAACCTTGTTTTATTATTCCTTTAACAATTTTGGGCGGCACGGTGGCATAGTGGTTAGCACTGCTGCCTCACAGCGCCAGTGACGTCGGTTCAATTCCTGCCTCCAGCAACTGTCTGTGTGGAGTTTGCACATTTTGCGTGGGTTTCCTTTGGGTGCTCCAGCTTCCTCCCACAGTCCAAAGATGTGCAGGTTAGGTGAACTGGCCATGCTAAATTGCACGTAGTGTTAGGTGAAGGGGTAAATGTAGGGGAATGCTTCTGGGTGGGTTGCTCTTTGGAGGATCGGTATGGACTTGTTGGGCCGAAGGGCCTGTTGCCACACTGTAAGTAATCTAATCTAAGATTTGTTTTAGAGAATCCTGGTAGCCATGACTTAAGACCAATTTTAATTCAATAAATGTGGTTAAAGGGCAAGTGCATGAAGGGTATACCTGATTGGTCTGGCCAACATTAATTCTGAGCTATATGAGATGAATGTTGGAGGGTGGGGCAGTGGAAAAGTCTAAAATAGGCTGGATAATTTCATGGGCCAGAGAGAGGTAAAAACCAGATCCTCCTTGTCACAACAAAATAGAAGAAGATGTTTCTTATTCTATGTTCTGAGCATGCTCCAGTGGATATTTTAAGAACTCTAGTTTAGCCACTTGTCCTATCTTCCCTGGTTACTTCTCCTGGTGTCTTGGGGCATTCGCTACGTCTACTTGGATGTGGTAGTGGATATAGGTTTTCTGGCACATTTCACTACCTTGCATACTTCTTTATAATTGCTTTGTCTTAGGCCATTTAATGCATAGTGGTAAAGGATACACCACTATATGCAAAATTGGCATTGTTCTTACTGAAGAGGATGGTCTGTTATTAGTCAGCTCGCCAACTGGGCAGAGCAATGGTGGATAGAATTTAGTCCTGATAAGTGTGAGGTGTTGCATTTTGGAGGTTTAATAATGGAAGGATGTACACAATGAATGGTAGATCCCTTGGGAATACTGAAGAACTAAGGGACCTTGGCAAACAAGTCAATTAGTCCCTGAATGCATTAGCATAGGTAATATAGGGTGGTGAAGAGGGCATATGGAACGCTTGACTTCAGGGCATAGAATATAGGAGCAGGGAAGTCTTTATGAAACACTGGTTAGGCCACAGATGAAATTTCTCTGCAGTTCTGGTCACCACACTTCAGAAGGACACAATTGCATCAGAAAGAGTGCAGAGGAGATTCACCAGGATATTGCCTAGCATGAAAAGTCTAAGTCATGAGGAGAGAGACTGGGTGGGCTGGGCTTCTTTTCCTTGGAGCAGAGGAGGTTGAGGGGGAATCTGATTGAGGCATTCAAAATGATGTGAGGCCAAGACAGAATAGATTGTGAGAATCTCATCCTCGTGGAAGACCTATGAAAGGGCAGAAGACATATGTTTAAGGTGAGGAGCAGGGGGTTTAGTGGAGACAGGAGAAGGAATTTTTCATCCAGAGATTGATAGATAAATGGAAACTGTTGTCTGAGGCAGATACACTTGCAACATTTTAGAAGCATCTGGATGAGTATTTAAAATCAAGATTAGACTGGTGCTGGAAAAGCACAGCAGGTCAGGCAGTATCCGAGGAACAGGAAAATCTACGTTTAGGGCAAAAGCTCTAATCTCCAGCATCTTCAGTACCCACTTCTGCCTAAGTACTTAAAATGCCAGGAGTGCAGGTAAATGATATTAGTGTAGATTGGTGTTTGTTGGTCATCATAGACATTGTGAACTAAAAGGCCTCTTTCTGCACTGTCTGACTGTATGACAGCATGAATGGAACAGCTAGTATCCCACATTGTTATTGTTCGTTTTCTTTAGATAGAGGGAGTTACAATTTACCCCACTTGAGCTTTTTATTCCACTCTTTACAATTTCTGAGCTGTGAACTTTAATCTTCAAACTGCATTTAGGTTACACAATGAAATGAAAGTTTGCGTTTTTATTGTCTAAGATAGGCCTAACCTTGAAAGGAAGTTGTTGGCATGAATTACAATCTAATGCACACTTTGCAAAAGGATTTAAAGTGTTATAAAACACAGTTTAGTTAGTACAATCCTAATTTTTTTAATGAATTTGATTTCTTATTGCAAAAATATAAAAGTGTGTGGGAATGAATCTAATATTTGTTGATTTTATCAGCCATAGTATTATGATTATGCTACTTTATAATTATCACTGTGGGAGGGGGGATGCAGCTGGTACAATTATCATGGGATTTAACTATCACCATATTCCACTATGTGGCAACATTGTGACACCTCCAAACTGGATTAAAACTACATGAATAGCGGTGATATCACTGGATTGATAATCCAGAGGCCCAGGATTGCTCAATTCATGTCCTGGTGATAAATGTGCAAATCCCACAGTAGCAGCTCGTAGAATTTAAATTGGTGTGAGGAAGCATCAGGACATTTCTCAGTTTCATTAAAAAAAACCTGAAAAGTGACCCAGAAGCTAATATTTTTATTCTAGGGTAGCGGGATTCCTTGCTCTGAAGAAGGGTCACTCCACCTGAAAGAGCTTTTCTCTCCACTGACGCTGCCAGAACTTTTTCCACCAATTTCCGTTTTTGTTTTTTGATTTTCATTATCGGCAGTTCTTTGGGATTCCTTGGGTATTGGACTGGCCAGCGTCAGAATGAGTGTGAATGATACCAGTGCTGTGTCGAAGACCTTTTAAAAGGAAGACACCAGACTAGCCATCATGCCTCATACTCCCTCACTCCCATACATACCTCATGTCCTATCCATACACCTCTTATCCTTCATTTGAACCGATTCTCCCCCCCAATCATCCCCATATTCCTTCATAAACTCCATGCCAAACTATGCCCTTCTGACTACCTACTTGGCTCTTTATAGCCAAATGAAATAAGATTTAAATAAAATATGATAGCGCTTTATGCGTCTATTGAGGAACTTGGTATTTCATAAAATAAAACTTTGCTTTGTAAAGATCTTATTCACTAGATTTAGAAAATGTGGATTTGAATATTTACTGCATCTATTTAATCTCTTCAAGAAACTGCATTTGTATTTATAGACCCATTTAAAGGATTCATAAGCACTTGGAACTGTCAATCAAACTGAACTGGCAGGCAATGCACTGTGATACTGATGTGTTGCAAAGTTGATCATGCAGCACAAATCCTTTACAGTCTGCTCTGATACAACACGATAGTTCCGTTCTCGTGCGATCCGCGTTATAAGAAAATCACGCAATAGCAGAGCTACTTAAACCAATGGGGCCGGAATCGCATGAGAACCAAGACAGGTAAAAAAAGTTTGCATTCTAAAAAACAATGGTCTAAATTTTTCAATCGCGTTATAGACAATTTGTGTTGAAGAAATGTCATTAAAACAGAACCAAATGTACTTATAGTCCTCAGGCCTCCAGTCAATAGATAAAATGGAATGGCAAACATACAATTATTAAACCCAGTATTGAGTTCTGAAGGCTGCATGGTCCCCAAGCAGAGACCTAATCAAGTTCAGTATGTTTAGGGCCTGAGCACCTTCTCCCATTTCCTTACCCAACGCCCACACATCAGGCCTTGTCATCGCATGGGCTGCTACCACAAAAGACATTGTCAGATACTAATGGTCCCAATTAGCAGCTATTGATTCTCCCAGCTGACCTTTACTCATTTCTCTGTCTGCCTAACTGTTTTTCTTTCTCTCTGGGCACCTGGAAGTACTCAGGGATGCCCTCATAAGAACGGGGTATAATGCTCAACTCATCAACCGCCAGTTCCGACATGCCACAGCAAGGAACCATAATGACCTCCTCAGGAGACTGACACGTGCTGCAACAGAGTACCCTTCGTTGTCCAGTACTTCCCAGGAGCTGAAAAACTAAGCCATGTTCTTCGTGACCTTCAACACATTATCAATGAGGATGAGCAGCTCGCCAAGACCTTCCCCACTCCCCCACTGCTTTAAACAACCACCAAACCTCAAACGGATCATTGGTCATAGCAAGCTGCCTGGCTTTCAGGACAACTCCATACAACGCAGTCACGGTAGGCGCTGCAAGACGTGTCAGAGTGTGGACATGGATACCACCATTACATGTGGTGACACCTTTCACCATGTATGTGGCAGGTACTCATGTGACTCAGCCAACGTTGTCTATCTTATACGTTGCGGGCAAGGATGCCCTGAGGCATGGTACATTGGGGAAACTGAGCAAAGGCTACAGCAACGGATGAATGGGAACCGCACAACAATCAACAGACAGGAGTGTTCCCTCCCATTGGGGAAAACACTTCAGCGGTCCAGGACATTCGACCTTGGACCTTCCGGTGCCCATCCTCCAAGGCGGACTTCGGGACAGGCAGCAGCGAAAAGTGGCTGAGCAGAGGTTGATAGCTAAGTTATGTACCCAGAGGGAGGGCCTCAACCGGGTTTATGTCACACTGCAGGTGACCACCAATGCACTACAAACACACACACACTCACAGACTTAGACCACTCTACACTCATGCACATACATATATACTCTCTCTCAGACACTCAACCCCCCCACCCCAGACAGACACATACACACACTCCCATACTCACACATTCACCCCCTCACAGACTTAGACTCTCAACACTCACATACACATAGATATACACTCTCTCTCACACTCACAACCCCCCCACCGCAGACAGACAGGCAGACACACACACACGTTTGTGGGGTGAATTTGTACTTGCAGAGTCATATTGTACTTTGCTCAAAAACTGCATGAATTCATGTAAAACTCTTATCTCACTTTTTAGATTAGAATCAGTCGAAACATTATGGCACAGACAGAACACGAGGGCTAACACCTTCAACATATTGTCTAGCTAACACCAATTGTTTCAGTTAACCTGAGAATGTAACTTATTTAAAAAAAAAAGTTTTGTGATTTACACATGAAAGAAGTGAAACTATCATGGTATTCGAACAGATGAAAGACTCAACAAACAATCAAGGTGTTTGTCAATGTATAATTACAGTTGAATCACACTGTAAACTTTTGCTATAAATTCTGTGCCTTACAATTGTGTCCTCCACAACCACCTGATGAAGGAGCGGTGCTCCGAAAGCTAGTGCTTCCAATTAAACCTGTTGGACTATAACCTGGTATTGTGTTTTTTTTAAAACTTCTTTCTCTCTGGCATCCATCTCCATCTACTGTTTAACTCCATCTCCTTCCCCCACCCGGTCTTCAGCATATACATTAACCTTTACCCAGCAATAATCAATTCTGAAGAAGGGTTCCTGGACTCGAAATTTAACTCTACTTTCTCTCCACAGATGCTGTCCAACCTGCTGAGGTTTTTCCAGTAATTTCTGTTTTTGTTTCTGATTTCCAGCATCTGCAGTTCTTTGTTTTTTTAATGAAAAGTTGGATTCTGGGAATTTCCTGTGTGTAGCATTGCCTGCCATGTTTCCTACATTATAAAAGTTTTTACACTTGGTAAGTAATTTGTTGGCTGTGAAGCATCTTGAGACATTCAGTAATCATTAAAATCGCCATATTTTCAAACCTTTCTTTGCAAATATTGTGATAATTCAAAGCTTATTGCTTCAGGAGAACTTTGAGACCAATTCAGACTTGCCCATTCCCAATAAAGCACAGAATAGAATCCCTATAGTGTGGAAGCAGGCCATTCAGCCCACCTAGTCCACACCAACCCTCCAAAGAGCATCCCATCCAGACCCAGCCCTCTATCCTATCCCTGCATTTGCTATGGCTAACCCACCTAGCCGGCACATCCACGAACACTATGGGTAATTTAGCATGGCCAACCTACCTAACCTGCACAACTTGGACTGTGGGAGGAAACCCACACAGACACGGGGAGATTGTGCAAACTCCACACAGTCACTTGAGGGTGGAATTGAACCCGGGTCCCTGGTGCTGTGAGGTAGCAGTGCAAACCACTGAGCCATCATACTGCCATCCCTGCAAAGCTATTGAGTCCAAGCCAGGTAATGTGACTGAGGGACTACATCACAGACAAATCCTGTGGAGGAGGAGGAAGGGAGATAATGCCCATTGTTAGATTATTAATCCAGAGACTCAGGTAACTCCAGGTTCACACTCGGCCATGTCAGGTGGTGGAATTTGAACTCATTGCAAAATTTGAAATTAAGAGGCTAATGATGACCATGAAACTGCTATTAATTGGTGGAAAAACCCATCTTGTAGTGATTGTATAGAAGTCAGCCAGTTGGACCTCATAGAATGAGTTTCTGATTGGACCAGATTAACAGCCCCAATCAGGGAGACCTGGCTTAACATCAGGGATATTGGGATGTTGAATCCATGACTGAATAAGAAGCAGTGCTATTGTCAAACGCTATGCAGTTGTAAATAAAGGGTAATTGGTAATGGGATACTGGTCTCTAAAACGTTATTTAAATCTAATTCACTAATGTCCTTTAGGGAAGGAAATCTGCCATCCTTACCTGGTCTGGCCTACATGTGACTCCAGATCAACAGCAACATGGTTGATTTGTAGCTGCAATGTGGGCAACCAAGAATGGGCAATAAATGGCCTAGCCAGTGATAAACAAATCCTGTGTATGAAGTTTTAAAAAATGCTGCACACCCATTGATGTTGTATTGATTGAAAAACATCAAGAATATACAAAATAACCCTAATAATTAAGAAAAGACATTTTGTGATGTGCCTGTAAGAACTACAAAGTGAAACATTGCAAAATGTCTTCATTCTCTTTGTTTTCAGTTGTGGTTACTTGTTCCCGAAAGGATGCGATGGTCCTAAAGGGTTAAAGAAGCAATCCATATCTATGTATCTATTATATATGCACACACAATATATATATAAAATATATCAGCAAATTTGCATTTTTCTGGTGTAAAAACTTCATGCAACTTAACCATGAAGTACACATTTTGAGAAAAATCAAAGTAAACAAACATGAGGAATACCATGAAATTAGTATTTTTCTTCAGAGTGATTTAAAGCTTCAACCTGCCACTTCCACTTTTCTTCTGAATAAATTTGCATCTTTCCCACTCCCACAACATATGCAAATTCATTTCTAAAATAAAGCTATCGGAAACAAACAAGCAGGTAGCAGCAATGGCATAGTTTGATATTTTTATTGTCCTTTTTTGTTCAACCTCTGTCTGAAATTCCCCATTGAGCCTTCTGTCAAATTAACCTGGCATCAATGATGTGATGCAATGAGTGAGAAATACAGACTGCGGCACAACAAATTACCCTAACAGTAGCAGAGCACTAGATCTTCACGGATGGATTGTGGCTAGCAGAAAAGGACCTGTTTAATAAGTCAATCCACGGCCTAATGCAGTAGACTCTGGCTGTAACTCGGCAACAGGGAACTGACAGTACTGGGATGCGTGATAGATGCCCTCATTTATAGCAGCTTCAACAATCAAAGAATACCACTCCATAAATAAAGAAAAAAAACTCCCTGCAGTGCAAACCTTCAATCTTTCTTTTACATTTGCTAGTTTGCCTACTGAAGCAATGAATTTGAAATAATTTCCAATGACCTTACAGTCATGTGAAAAGAGTACAGCATCCATGTACTGCAGTAATTTTGGAGACTGATTTGGAAAAATAATTCAACAGCATCTTAACTACACAATAATTATTGAAAACTCATGTATTGTCTATTATAAATGCCCACAAAAAAGAAATTAAGGAATGTAATTGTTATTTAGATTGATGTAGTATATGTTATATTTTTAAGATCAGATGACAAAGTTTATATTATGAAGTTAAAGTTCTCCTCTGTACTGAATAATTTGAAGATGAAGAAATGGCAAGGCGACCACAAAATTGTTTCTGAAATTAAGTGTAACACATCAAGCTTGACCTAAATTATATTTTGCAGGCGCTACCGGTGCTGGTGTATTAAAGGTTGCCATCAGTCAATGTCAAAGTCAATACTTGGATATTTCACATATCCGTTTTCGCACCAAGAGATTTCAACTTTAAGAGCTCAGTCATCTGGAATGTGGGTGGAAGGTGAGACATAAAAGTTGGCATTAAAAGGGGAGAACCACAAACTAGCAAAACTGAAAAATCTGTGAATCTAATTTATTTTCTGGTGTAGTCTGGATATAATATAATATAATATAATATAAGCACCTAAATCATACAATACAGCTAGTCTATAATACAAGCATTAAGATGCTGCAGGATAGACACATACAATAATTAAAGCACACAAGTCATATAGTACATGTTGTAAAGTTCAAGCATGAAAACTGTGCACTACTGGGGTATTTTAGCTTCAACAAATAGAACGATGCAGTACCAGCACAAGCACTAAGACTAATGCAATATTGCAATATTTTAGACAGTGATAAATGCAGCATGGAGTGATTTCATGATACTGAATAATTGGGGATGATTCTGTAGTTCTACAAATGGCACCAATGCTCTGATATAGTCTCAGCCCAATTATTTGATCTCTTTAGTTTACAAGGAAAACTACAAGACATTGGTCTCATAGAATCATGAAGTCATACAGCATATGATGATAGCATCAGGCGAAGTGATGGGGCTTACTTTTAAGAACAATACCATTAATCCCATTAAAATGCTCTTTCCCCATTGCTTTGTAAATACTGGCTTATACATTAAATCAAATAAAAGCATTTCCTATTCATAAAATTGAGTTGGAGGATACACTACATTCTGATAGCAACCTAAGTAGAATTCTTCTGTGATGCTAAATTACTTTCAAGCAAGCCTCTCCCATTTTGTCATTTTACTCTTTATTTCCACATGATGTCATGGCTGGGTGAAGAGGGGCAAATTGGCTTCCCTCTTTTCAATCTCTCTAGTTGTTCACAGCAAAGGTTTAAGCTATTGTTCAGCTCTTGGCTATGCTTTCCCCCATTTCTTCAGTAGCAATGAGAGGCCAGTCACCAAGGGTTTTCTGGAGGTAAAAAGGACCAAGTTTTAATTCCAAGAAAAATAATGAAAGATGCAACATGAAGCATATGGGTTTTGGACAGAAACACGTGCACACTTAAAATGAGACAGTGAGAGCAGTGTTTGTTCTTTGATTTCTTGATGGTCAGCAGTAGAGAATATTGTAATTATCCTTTCAGCTCTCAATCTCTTAGTGTTTCCGTCCAGTCAGCGGGAAGTCAGTTGTCACAAGGATTTTTCCCTTTGAGAAAGAGAGACAGCTTTTCCAGACTGTTTCAGTTTTTGCAGTTAAAAATCCATCTCCTCTCAATCCATCTGCCACAGAAAAGGCCTCTTCAAATAGCAGATTGTTTTTATATTCTCATTGCCATTTCATTTCATTTCCAACATGTGAATATTCTCATTTTGGTACAAATCAGATAAGAGACAAAAACCTTGTCATGGCTTTCTGGTTGGCTTCAATAATTTTAGGGGAATTGTTAATCTTAGCTCAAGTTGTCTTTTAATGAAACCATATTAGTGTGGTTTATGGGGTCACATGATGCCTTTGACCATTTTAAACTCAGTTTTTTCTTTACCTTTAAAAATCATTTTTGTCCATGAAAGTCCCAGGTTTTAAATTGGATGAAGGTATTGAAAAGTCCATATTTTATATTACCGTGTGAGAGGAAATAATAATTTTCTAGGTATTTGGTTATATTGGGACATCTCTAAAATTGTTATTATGTTGTAAAATAATGCCAAAGTGATAGAAACTTCTAATCCACTTGAAGCCTGAAAAAGCCTAACACAAGAACTGCTGCAGTAACTTAGAGCAATTAGATTAGATTTAGATTACTTACAGTGTGGAAACAGGCCCTTCGGCCCAACAAGTCCACACCGCCCCGCCGAAGCGCAACCCACCCATACCACTACATTTACCCCTTACCTAACACTACGGGCAATTTAGCATAGCCAATTCACCTGACCTGCACATCTTTGGACTGTGGGAGGAAACCGGAGCACCCGGAGGAAACCCACGCAGACACGGGGAGAACGTTCAAACTCCACACAGTCAGTCGCCTGAGTCAGGAATTGAACCCGGGTCTCTAGCGCTGTGAGGCAGCAGTGCTAACCACTGTGCCACCGTGCCGCCCTCTGCCACCGTGCAGAGGTATCACTGGTTTCTAAGCATGCAACAGGTTTATTTAAAATTTATTTACAATATTGCTAAGTCATAACATGTCTACAGTCATGGTTCTGCGACTAATTGCTTCTGTGGAGTCCATTTTCTTCACTGAGAGTCTACACCCAGACATAATGAAATCAGCACAGGGAGCATAGATTACATTGAGCCACATAATCTAAAACGGGGCAATTGAATACAACACACACTGATGATGTTTTATGGAAAACTCTGCCATTGGTCTCCAATAAATTGGCATTCTAACTAAGTCAACTAAGACTTGGCACTTGTTGAGCTTTAATTTTAAATTTACCCCATCCCTGAAGGCGCCTTCCTTCTGTGGTGTCCTTGAGGTCTGTAACATGTTTCGGAATCACCGAAGCAAGCACCTTGTCACTGCCCTGGTAGGAAGAATGCTGATAATCAAGCTCCGCTATTCCACAAACCATCACAATGCATAAATGACCAATTGGTGGGTGGGCAAACAGTAGCAGGAACCCACTTGCCATTCTTAATTATACTACAAACTCAAAGGCACACTGTTAGGAATTTCCCTCTCGGAATATTCCTGTGCCTTACTCCTGGCAACAACAGGATTAACCCATTGTCTTCATGCTAAAGCTCTGAGATGTTGGGAAATGTCAGTCTCATACATCAAGATTCCATTCTTGCTCTTAGGTGAACATGAACTATTCCTGATGAGGAGATGCCAGTGTTGGGACTGGGGTGGATAAAGTTAAAAATCACACAACACCAGGTTAGAGCCCAACAGGTTTATTAAGAAGTATATGCTTTCGAAGTAGCTTCTAAATAAACCTGTTGGACTATAACCTGGTGTTGTGTAATTTTTAACTATGAAATATTCCATGGAACTACTCAAGAGGAGCAAGGGAGTTCACACAGTCTGCTGGAAATAATGTTTCCTCAATCAGCATCACTAAAGCAGACAAGCAGGTCATTATCTATTATCTGAGGTGTACTTGCTGTTTACTCTGTGTTGCACCCTAGGAGATGCTGTACTACATTTCTTAGACACTAAAAGAGCAGATGATAATGGGATAGGGCAAGAAAGTGGAGCTGGTGTCACAGTTCAGTAATGATTTTAGTGAATGATAAGGCAAGCTCAAAAGGTTGTATGTCCCATTCCTGCAATCTATCCTGATGTCCTTCTATGTAAAAGGTCTAACATAGAGACAAATTGTGAAGTACATGCTCTCTTGGGAGACCAGATCACAGCTCCACAACTAACGACTATTACTGCACCTGAGAAATCATTTAGACATGGTGCAATATTTGAAAAAAAAACCTTTCATTTCATTGCTATTTTAGATAAAGATTCAGGACAGAGACCAGGATAAAAAGATTATCCCTGAGCTCTCATATATTTAACTTATTCTGCCATATGATACAGGGTGACAAGCTTCATTTATATTTGGAGGGGCTTGTCACAAATGACGTTAGGGGAGAAATTTCCACAAAGTATCATCCGACTAAACAATTCAAAAGAAAAATTAGAAGATTTTCACCATGAAAAATAAGAATGTCTGTTTTCTCTGGATAAGTCAGTCGTATAACTTACTGAGTTACACGTTTAAACAGAACAACAACACTTCTTGTCAAGTCATGAAGTTTGCTAGCAGGGAATTGTCACGTTTCACTGCCTGCCACAACACCTTCAGCAGCAAAAGGAAGAAGCCAATGGTGAGCAATCATTAAGTTTTATTACAGTAAATAACATGCTGTTATAACATATGTGTTCCAAGACAGTGATGCGTCTGGTAATAAGGCAGCAGTAATAAAACTCTCACCCTTCAATGTGCTATTCTATGATAAAATGGTGTAAAATCCAAAATGTACATTGTTGTTCACCACTGAAATGAGGGCTGGGAACTTCAACAACAAAGTATCTTTGTAAAAGTCTTTAAAAAAAAATACCCAAAGTGCTTCACAGACACATTAATGACAAAATGTGAATGACATAATGATAAATAAGTTGAAGGAACTAAAATGGATACATTTTTAAGAAGCACCTTGTCACAATCCTGATAAGAAAAATGATTGGAAATCAACTATTCCACCAACTATCACAAGGTGTAAATGACCAACTGAATTGCCAAAATGGTTAATTTGTTTGACTTTAGCTGTCATCTGAACAAAAGGGATTCACTGTTGGCCTCATCAGTAAGTAAAAAGAATTTTTTTTTATTATCGAGTAGTGTATCTTTTCACAAGTTGCATTAAGACAAGAGATGTAACAGTCAGGTGTTACATCAGGAGTGGAAACCATAAGCTAAAAGGAACGAATTCCATCGATTGAGAGTCTAGTCGACATGAATGAAATGAGGTAACTTTCTCACAGTTGTTTGGTGTTTTGGTGATGTTATCACACTGTTGTCAACCACTGAGCAATAGCAGATCCTCAATTTGGCAGCCGATCACTTGGACCTAGGCCTTTGCTAAAGTGAGAATTCTCCTTTTCAGAGTCTTTGTGTATTGTTTTTATTTCCCATTCACATATTATGACAAAGTGAGAATTTGCTTTGCTTGTAAGCTTTCTGGAGGCCCATGTCCAACTCTCCTCTTCTCAGGTCTGTAACAGGTTCCAACTTAAAAATGCAGGAACTGTTGTTAGGCAGCTTTTCAAGATAAAGGCAACTTGTGCTAGTTTGTATCACCATTGATAGCATTATAGGCAGACCATGAAAACCTTACAGTTGCTGTATGATCCATTCCTCTCACGATGATTCATCCCCTGAACAGAATTTGCAGGATACCCCTGACTGACCATGGTCTAACCTTCAGTCTGAATTTCAGCTCATCCCCTACTTACCAACCAGCAAGGTCCAAACTGATTTTGCTCGACTTCCAGGACTGATGTGGTCCAATCTCCTGACTGAAATGGTGCTGATACCCAGAGATACTTTGCACCAACTGCCTGGCTGACTGTGCCCAACTCCACTCCATGGATTAAATATAGTAGTATCCCTAGGACTGACAGGAGCATCCCGTTGCCCTACTAATCACACCTGCCCTTTCCATTCACACATCGCCACACACGTACCTTGCAGGCACATGCACTGGTGCAGCCCCATGTTATTCAGACCTTCCCATGTCAATGAGTCACTGTGTCCCACCATCACAAGCTGGGTTAGGCCACTGTTGGAATATTGCGTGCAATTCTGGTCTCCTTCCTATCGAAAAGATGTTGTGAAACTTGAAAGAGTTCAGAAAAGATTTACAAGGATGTTGCCAGGGTTGGAGGATCTGAGCTAAAGGGAGAGGCTGAACAGGCTGGGGCTGTTTTCCCTGGAGCGTCGGAGGCTGAGGGGTGACCTTATAGGGGTTTACAAAATTATATGGGGCATGGATAGGGTAAATAGACAAAGTCTTTTCCCTGGGGTCGGGGAGTTCAGAACTAGAGGGCATAGGTTTAGGGTGAGAGGGGAAAGATATAAAAGAGACCTAAGGGGCAAATTTTTCACGTAGAGGGTGGTACGTGTATGGAATGAGCTGCCAGAGGATGTGGTGGAGGCTGGTAAAATTGCAACATTTAAGAGGAATTTGGATGGGTGTATGAATAGAAAGGGTTTGGAGGGGTATGGGCTGGGTACTGGCAGGTGGGACTAGATTGGGTTGGGATATCTGGTTGGCATGGATGGGTTGGACCGAAGGGTCTGTTTCCATGCTGTACATCTCTATGACTCTATGACTGTATGGTGTCTTTCTCTCTGCTAACCTCTCTCTCTGACACACAACCTATTCCACTAAGTTGCCACCTTCTGACACAAGCTGCTGGCTGATCTTTTGTATTGAATTGCTGCTCCGAGACACAGGTTGCTGTGTTGCCATTCTCAAGTAGCGATCTATGACGGTCCAAGGACTTGTTCTGCCTGGAGCTCCTTGAATGCACCAACCGCAGCTGTAGAGGTTAGTGCAGAAACATTTACAACATGAGAGGCAGAAAAGGCAGAGGGATTACCCAAACTGGAGGTCAAAGTTCAAGTCACTAGGTATATGCTTTCAAAATATGGGCAGGCATTTGAAGAGTGGAGTATCTCAATTGGGCAAAGGTTAATTGGGAAGATGAAGTTAATTCCAGTGATTTGTGCAATTATTGTGATACAAATACATGTACATTAGGCTCTTGTCCCCTGATGGTAAGAAGGTCGGCTCACTTTTTGAGTAGAACATTTATCTCAATGACAAGAACATGATATTTGGGGCCTTGTCCTATTATACATCATACCCACCATTACTCTTGCCTCCACTAAGAGCAATAAATCATATCGATTTCTCTAATCAAAATGAACTTTCATGTAAATGTGTTTCCAAACTGACTTTGTTGTCCAAGCCCTGCTATAGTGTTTCAGTGAAGACTAACAGGAGGCTGGCAGAACACTGCAAGCCAGGCAGCATCAGGAGGTGGAGAAGTCAATGTTTTGGGTGTAACTCTTCTTCAGGACCTGACAGTCAAAGTGATCAGACCGCGATTTGCATTTTTATAGGACTTCCTATTCTGAGTCAAATGATACTTCAACCACCCAAAAAACTGTTGAAATCGAACAGCTGTAGGATAGGAAATGGACAGTAACTTACAAAACATTAATTGCTAGAAATACTCAGCAAATTTCTGTTTTTTGGGTGGTTGAGGTGATATTTGACTCAGGTTAGGACGTCCTACAAAAATGCAAATTGTAGCGCTCTGTTGGGCACCAGGAAAAGAATTGGGCAGCTCCTACGACAGACTTGGCTCTGGCTTCTCAGCCACAAACTGTCCCATGACTTGCCTGGCTACAGACTGGAAGCCTCCTTTCCTATTTGTCACCCAAAGCTAAGGAGTTTTCCCTGGGATCTTAGCTTTTAGGAGGAGAGATAGCCAGACAGCACATTAATGATATTTGCATGTTAAGATAGTGCAGGTCACCTCCTGGCTTGTGTGACTGCATGGCAAGCAGGAGGAGTCAATGGCTTCTTGGTGTTATTGCCAGTCTATTAATCCAGAGACTGAGGTAATGTTCTCAGGGAACCATGGCAATAGCGAAATTTGAACTTAATTAAAAACAATTCTGGAATTATGAGTCGAATGATGACCATGAAGCCATTATAGATTGTCAAGAAAAACCCAACTGGTTCACCAATGTCCTTTATGGAAGTCTTTATCTGGTCTGACCTACGCCTGGCTTCAGACCCACAGTAATGTTGTGACTTGTAACTGTCCCCTGGGCAATCAGAGATGGACAATAAATGCTCAGCTAGCCAGCGGCACCCACATCCTGTAAATGAATAGCAGAATTGAAACTAACCGTGAACACAAATTGTTTTGCTTTGTGCTGTAGTTTGGTTAAAATATCCTCTTCGTTTTTTCGCCTGTACTCCAATATTAATAGATAATTGCATTAATATTTTGCAAGAAGAAATGTGAAGATTGGCAGGAAGTCAGACAGTACCCTGTCGCTTGGCAACCATTGGGCACACAAGCCTTCAGCATCTTTCAATTCATTGATATCTTCATGTGCTCATGGTCAACTACACTTTACACTTACTAATGTTTGATGTTACGTGCCTTCATGTTTAGATTAAGTTGTGTCTCTTGCATTTCAGGCATTTCATTTTGGTGTGTTTAGAAATTTCTCTCACAAATTTGATAAAGTATAATAAAAGAAAACTAATCATTCTTCACTTTCAGAAAAAAATCGTCCATAAAAGATAAGGCTTCTAGTCCATTTTAAGAGTCAGTTTTAACAAAAATGTTTTGAAAAAGATAACATTACCTGAAAATTTGACCAAGAACAATTGGTTTTAAACTGACTTCAGGGCTGTATAATCTGAGAATTTAGGAGAATGTATGAAGTTTCATACATCACCATTTTAGCAGCAAGATGCATTATACATCATGTACTATAATGCTTCTATCTTTATAAAACGATCTATCCTTTAGTCTTTTTTCCAGGATCAAAGCCAGAGGAAATATGAGTCATGTAACAAGTGTATGATCCTACTTGCAAGATATTATACTTTGGTAGGAATGCAAATCAATTACAAAATATAGAAAGCCTACTGTTTTTTGGTGGGACTTTCTGATCTGAAACCAAATTTATGTCAATCCAAGCAATCTCAATGGCTTTCTAAGTGGTATTAGAATTTATAAACAGTCATAGTTGGCTAGAGTTTACTTCTTCAGAGTATTCCCACTCAGTGCTTTTGTTTTCACAAAAGGCCTTGAAAGACACCTAAGCCAAGTTAAATGCACCTGTATCTTAGGAGGTAAACACTTTACAACAGTTAAGTAGAAGTTTGCTGTTCAATTCTCAATTCTACAACCTGACCATAAAATCTCGGCTAACATTTAAATGCATCACTGACTGAGGAGGAAGTTATGGTTACTCTCTATCAATAGAGACATCACACTGTGCCACTGTCTGCTCTCTGTGGTAGAAATAAATTCTCTGTCATTATTGCAAAGAAGAGGAAAGTTGCACAGCCTTGTTTGACTGACATTTGTTCCTCAACCAATATAAGTGAAGTAGATTTGGTCATTGCCTTACTGTTGTTTGCAGGAGCTGGTGTATCAGATAACAATTCTGAAAGGGCTAATGTTAGAGACTGCAGTAAGCTGCATCCAATCTGATAATGTCATAAGGACTTGCGTGGGGAATATGATCTTGGATCTTCTAGCATAAAGACCTATATTTACAGGTTTCACCAATAGTTTTATTAACATTGTTTCATGCTAACCTAACTGTACCTGGTAGCTATCATATAATATTATCTTGTTTAATGCAAAAGCCTCTTATTAAGGCTCACTTGTGTTTTTTTGCCTATCACTGAAAAAAATGGGTGGGCTGCTAGAACCAACCAAGGAAAGGGGATGGTGGTCACAAAATAAGCCAACTACAATGTGGTAAATGGCTGGTATCATACTCCAAAAATAGGAGCTTTCTGTGAGCAAATTGGCTGTTGCCCTTCCAATGTGACTCTACGTGACAAAATGGACTCTGTATAAATGCAAGATTTTTTATTTTTTTAACCATGATTCAGGTTACATATACGCATTGCTCCTAGAAACCTGCTCTAATTTATGAATCACAAAATATTACTCAGGGAATGAGAACAACTAATATTTTGTGAAGAGCTTCCAACGTACTTTATCCATTAGGAAAAGCAGCATGGACTGCTCTGCTCCAGGTGAGCTACTCCTGGAGTACTGTGTCTAGTTTTGGTCTCCTTACTTGAGGAAGGAAGTACTGGCACTAGAAGGGCTGCAGGGGAGGTTCACTGGATTAAATCCAGAGTTGAGGGGGTTGGCTTATAAGTATAGATTGAGTAGACTGGGATTGTACTCACTGGAATTTAGAAGAATGAGGGGCAATCTTATAGAAACATATCAAATCATGAAAGGAATAGATAAGATAAAAGCAGGGAGGTTGTTTTCACTGGTGGGTGAAACTAGAACTTGGGGGCATGGCCTCAAAATAAGGGGAAGCAGATTTAGGACTGATTCTGTGGATTTTCCTGCTCAGTGAAAAAGGCTACCTTGTTGAATGTTTTTATGGCAAAGACACATTTTTGAACAGTAGAGAGATGAAGGGTTCTGGTGAGTGGGCGGGTAAGTGGAGCTGAATTCATGAAAATAATCAGCCATGATCTTATTGAACAGTGGAGCAGATGGCCTATTCATGATCCTATTTCTTATGTTCTTATTATTTTATTATGAGAGTTTCTTTTGCAAGTTACTTGGGCTAACTCATGATTATTCTTTAAATATTTAACTATAACTGTTTAGCCAGATCTAGCTGCAGATAACAAGCAGTTTCCTTGACTCCTGCCACCATACCTCCCCCTACCTCTTGAGACTGAACTCATGTACATGGACATCTGTTGCTTTCCCCTGTTTATAGTGAGCTGGGAACCAGCTAAGAGTCTGTAGCCCGATGTGAAGCACCTGTTTGTATCGGTGTGCCAGGATGCTGTGGACATACAAGGCGGGAGGCTTGCTGAGATGTCTGCTGCTTTAACGTAAGCAATCAATAAAATACAGACAAAGCCAAGAAAGGTCACCTTGAGATGGTATCTCAGTGTGTGCAGCTGAGGTTAGAGATCATCATGAGCATCATCTGACAGCTGCTTTGTAAACACTTCTTCAGGTTAGTCAGGATCAAGGAACACCAGAAGTGACGTTTTTAAAAAAGCATCCAAGCATTTTGTATTCTGATTACTGAGTCTGTATTTCTATGTAAATCAAGCTGTCTATGTACTTTAGAAACAGTGATGTTTGCCTGATCATCAGCTAATCCTTGCACTGATATGGATTTCAAAATGACCTAAAGTACTGAATGGTTATTGAGTGCAACAACAAAAATAAACAGACCACTGACACCAGAAAATGTTTTAACTGCTTCCAGTCACATGCAGAAGCACTTACTGATCCAGCGATAAAAATTATTCAACTCTGACTTGATAGAAAACTAGTTTCTACAGGAACTGACATTGAGTGATCAATCAAATAGGAGGTCCCTATCATAAATGATCAATCAGGCAGGTCCAGAAAAATTATGCAAATAGTTTCAATATTCAGCTTCTATTTGTTAGGACTGGAACAGATCAGCTGTTCTCTTACAAGGTTCCATATTACATCCATCTTGTGCCTGATTAATTTGTCTTGTCTAAGTTGAGTGGGGGTGGTGGCGGGGACGGGTATGGAGGATGAAGGAAGAGGTGGCTCATGGTCGTATTGATGTCATTGTTGTGTTAACTGCATCAAATCTACCAGCAAGTTTCTAGGCTGTTATTTTAATTTAAAAGATATATTACAAAATGCCTTGCCTATTGTGTTACTGAGTCATACATTAATTTAGTCTTTAAATTAGCTCAGCACAATAGGAGTATTTGCAAGGAATGTATTAGTGGATTCAGCATTTCTGGGCTAAAGAGAGGTGAAAAGACATAGTTAATCTTCTTGCTCTTGATCACTATAAAATTCTCTGTTGGAAAGTACGTTTTGTGTGTAGGATGCTAAAAGTCCATGACATTTCCATACTTCTGGGAAGGTAGTGAGAGGCTGGAAACCTTACAATCTTCAAAAAAAATATTTGGATGAGTACTTCAAATATTATAACATCCAAAGATGACACAAGTGCAGGAAATTGGGATTAGCACAATTTTAGTTATGTCAGTGCAGATTGATGGGCCAAAAGGCCTTTACTGTACTGTGTGAATCCCTTCACATATGTTTTGAAGAATTAATACTGGAGAATAGAAGCACAAAGAGCAATAGGTATTCAGTGTTTTGCTTAGTTATGTGTGAACTTTTTTTAGATTAGATTACTTAGTGTGGAAACAGGCCCTTTGGCCCAACCAACCCTCCAAAGAGCAACCCACCCAGACCCATTCCCCTACATTTACTCCTAACACTACGGGCAATTTAGCATGGCCAATTCACCTAACCTGCACATTTTTGGACTGTGGGAGGAAACCGGAGTACCCGGAGGAAACCCACGCAGACACGGGGAGAATGTGCAAACTCCACACCGACAGTTGCCCGAGGCAGGAATTGAACCCAGGTCCCTGGTGCTGCGAAGGAGCAGTGCTAACCACTGTGCCACTGTGCTGCCCCACACTTGTTTGGAGGGCAGGTAAATCTCATGGGAACAAAACAGCCAAAGGCAGCCAAAACTAAAATTGCACAAGCATTGTGGCTTAATGCATGAAACTGCTTCTGAGAACTCCAGAAAACTCCCTCTGCTGGAAAAACTGTATAGATGATTTCACAGAAACAGGACTTACATTGCACATTTCAAAACACTACACACTGCAGAACTGTTGCAAACTCAAACCCTGAGTTCAGCATTGAATACACAATCAGCCTTTCTGTCCTGCTTTGATGATAATACTCACATCTTTCAGGTACTTGACATACATGAGTAGCTTTCATTTTGCCGGGAATGTTCACAATTCCTGATGAGACAACAATCTCCATTATACCAGGCTGTGATGCTTGCATCCTCTACAGGTCAAACTTTGGATTCAAATAAAAAGTAAGCAGCCTTCATTGTGAGAATATAGATGTTAACTGTAATGTTAAAGCAACTTTAAATTTGGCAGCACGTTCCATTAGAAAATGAGAATGAAAATAATAAATCTTAGTAACTTACAGCTAGAAAAGAAAAGAAATCTGCAGTTCTTTACACTTTTGCTCAAAGCAGAAGGGAAATAGGTGTGAAAAATCTTAGGCTGAACTAATTATTCTCTAATACTATCCCAGATCCTTTGACATGGAAAGAAAACCCCTGACTCTACTTGCAAAGAAGCGTGAGGAAACTGTAACTTAAACATATATGTGGTATGCATTCGTGCCCAGAGTCGGGCGTGTGGTGCTGGAAAAGCACAGCAGGTCAGGCAGCATCTAAGGAGCAGGAGAATTGACGTTTCGGGCATAAGCCCTTCACCAGGAATGAGGCTTGTGGGTTGGGGGGGCTGAGATATAAATGGGAGGGGTGAGGGGTTAGTGGGGGGGAGGTAGCCTAAAGTATGGGTCCCTACGGGAAACGTGGCTAAAATCCCAGAACTGCAGCGGACCTTCCCTTTTACCCTGCCCAGTTTGCTTCATGTTTGGCCAGAACTACTGAGATTTCTTGGCTAAGAGTTATTTAGAATTTTTCAATGTGGGTCTAAAGCCTGCTCAGGGGCGTACGCCTAAACAAATCAGCTGGAGTGCAATTCTTCATGTTGCCCCCTCCTACCAGCCAAAACGCTCCACAATGGACAGTGCCCCCCATCGCCATTCCCCTCTGCAGAAAGGACAGTACTAATCTCCCACTAAACCTCCATGACAGTGCTCATCCCTCTCCTGACTCACCCTGAGAATCTCTGGCTCCAGCCTGTCTGATTTCAGAAGGTCCAATATAGTTACAGCGTGAAGGTGTGTAAGGATGGGAGGCAGTGTTAGGGACTGAGGGAGGGAAGTGAACACATTTGGAAGTGTGAGGTGTCACCATGAAGCCTCAAAATGTCAGCCATGGGATAATTAATAATGTTTTTTAAAATAGTTGAAGCAGAGTTGGAAATAGAAAACCTTTCAAGCTTTGGAGCTTGAAAGCTTTGGAGGATTTCAGTTCCTTACAGAGCACCATAGAAAGGGGATATGCTGTGTTTTCTCCCAAAACTCCTTTACCAAGAAGGTTTCAGGTACACTCGTCATTCCTGAAGAAGCAGGATTTGGAAATCTGAGCCGGGAATGCAGTGCTCAGTGGTCGCACAAAAAAAAAATACGAGTGGACCTGCAATCTGACAGTGTTTCTCACTCTTGAGAAGATTCAGGCCAATATTTCCTACCTGAATGAAAATGTGTAACTAACATTTATATTAAATGGCAGAACAATACCAAGATAATTGCTTCAGGGATTTCCAATTTTTAGCTTTGTAATTCCCAATCAAAAACTTTAAGCAGAATTTTATCTACTGTTAGGACACAGTTCAGTCCCAGTGTTAGTGTCTTTGACAGATAGCTCATGTCAGGAGAGTTGATCTGCCCCAGTCAGGAGCCTATCAAACCTCACAGTTAATTATTGGGAAAATGTAAATGATGAAATTCCCACAGTAATCAGGAAGCAGGAAAAGCACATTGGCAACATTTGTGAGGATTACTGTCTGCCCTATTTCAACTGTTTTTTATAATAATCTAACCATCCCCTGACCTCGAAATGTGATCAGGATGAATACTGCATTAAAAAGGTTGATGTGATGTTGCCCGTTGACTTCCAATATTCTGACAGAGGACTGAAGAAAGAATTCCAGTTAGAAATGGATTTTCCTGTTTATCTTCATGACCTCTGTCGAACTCCAGACTTCCCTGTACAAATCTAACCTTTTCCAAACTATTGCTATTGAACAGAAAGAAAACTACAAAGCTAGAAGTTTGAGAGCACATGAAAGTGCCATCAACAGTGGAGTGGTCAGCAAGAGCAAAATTTCCAGCTGAGTGGATGTATTAAAATCAACTGTTTGTGATGTGCTGAACTTTGATCCCAGCAAGAAACAATAAACACTCTGCAGCAAGGTCTCACATTAAATTTTAAACTCGTCGTAATGGCTAGGAAAACACAGCAACCATTAAATTCAGTCTGTCAATTTCTGTGCTAGAGGAGTCTCTGATTTCAATGAAAGGCTGGTTAATTGTTACATTGCAGATAGACAGAAACCAAGCTCTGTAACAATTAACCAGCCTTTCATTGAAATCAGAGACTCTAGCACAGAAATTGACAGACTGATTATAATTGTTGCTGTGGTTTCCTGGATTTTACAGCTAGTTTAAAATTTAATGTTGTAATGCTGTTAAAGCACAGATTGCAGCAGTAGAGTGCTGATAGGTGGCAGCAGCCATTTTTGCATTGGGAACATTGACTTGAATGTGAAACTGGGCATGAGTGATGGTGTGGTGGAGAGAGGATGCAAGGAGAAATAGGGGCAGAATGAGAAGACCTAGTGTGGGAGGGAGGGAGGGTGTGCAGTGATTTGAAATAGGTGCAGTTGGCTCACTATAACAAGTCTGGCCTGCTCTACTTACTGTCCGTCCTCCAGTTTAAAAGAATTGGAAAATTGTACTTCACTAATGCCACTTAAAAGATAACCTCACCTCTTAAGGTGGGGGGAGCACATTCTGACCGCAGGCAAGTTTCAGGGAAATATGCACTTTGAGAGATAGCTGCAAGTTATCTAGACAATTCATTCAGCTTCATTGGAGGTCCTGGTTCAGGCAATGGGTAGGAGGAAGGGAATCCTGCTAAACTCCCGAGAAGAAACTGAAAACCCTCAATGGAGCATCTTTTCCAATAGCAGAAGAGATCACTGGAAAGCTTCACTTCTCAGAGTTTAGCTCCAAGGGTATGGCTGTAAGGTTTGAGAAAGATCAATGACCAAGCCAGACATATGAAGATAAAAACATTGCTGCCTACATGAATTACTCTCTCCCGACACCTACACCCACCTTCAGCCTTCCGACTCACAACAGTCCCTGTTAGGGAAGGATATTATTAAACTGGAGAAAGTTCAGAAAATATTTACCAGGATGTTGCTAGAAATGGAAGGTTTGAGTTATAAAAATAAACAGGAGAGGCTGGGATTTTTTCACTGAGGGGTGAACTTGTAGAAACTTAAAGTCATGAGGGGTATTGATAAGATGAATAGCAAGGCCTTTTCCCTAGCATGGTGGTGTTTAAAGCTCAGGGGCATGTTTTCAAATTGTAGAGAAAGTCTCAAAAAAGATGAGGGACAACTTGTTTACACAGAGAGGAGTTCATGCCACAAATACTGCCTGGCATGCTGCAGACTTGATTTCATTTATTGTAGTCATGTGTACCTAAGGACAGTGAAAAACTTTGTTTGCGAGCAATACAGGCAGATCATCATGTTATGGACCAGGCCAGACAGCCTCAAACCATTTCACGAAAGTAACGCAGACCCTAACTTTGCGAGTTGTTTTGAGCAGGTATAAAGTGGATATTCCGGGAGTAATGCAGCTGGCCCAACCACTTAGTTTTAAACAAAACAGAATTTATTTGCAATATTATTTAATGAAATACAAACAAAAGAGCACAGAGTATAGAATATAGAATAACTTAACCTATCTGAAAACCCAACAGACTATCCCAACTTAATGATGCTGTTCCAAATTCCTGCAGGAATCCCCATAAACACCCTCTTGACAAAAAGGTACAATCAAACACAGGGTCTTACAAGAGAGAGACAGAGAGATGGCAGAGGGATTCAGCTTGGAACACCTTCTTCCATGTAGCTGTTTCTTGGACCAGCAGCCTCAAACTGACTGACTACTTTTAGTGAATTGCCAAACTACTTTTAAAAAAAACCCAAACCAAACCAATCCAAAGAAAAGCCAAACTGGGAGAATAGGCCACTTACCTTTCATTGTACAATTTTTTAAAAACCTGAAAGCCTTTTCCTTGAGGCAGTATCTGTTAGCTACAATAACACTGGCCCTAAAACCCTCCAAACTTAGACTTTTTGGAATTGTTGCTTTTATGACCTCTCCGGGAAAAAAAAAGCCAGGGACAACATAACCTTGTTAAAGGAGCAATATTGTCACATTAGTAAGCAAGGACATATAAATCATAAGGTACTTAGACAGAGCGAGGCATCCGGATTACACTGCACAGGAGGTGCTTGAAGCAAGATCAACATTAACAAGATCAACATTATTTGAAGTTAGAGAGTCTGTTCAACAGTCTAATAACAGCAAGGAAAAAAGCTGTTCTTGACCCTGTTAGTGCATGCTTTCAAGCTTCTATCTCCTCTACCTGAGGGAGAGGTTGTAGGAGAGCATTACCAGGGTGGAAGGGGTATTTGATGATATTGGCTGCCTTTCTGTGGCAATGAGAAGGGTAGATGGAGTTCATGGATGGAAGGTTGTGATGGTCTGGGCTGTGCACACCACCTTCTGTAGTTTCTTTCAGCACCTGATATTTATTTCACTCAAATGTTGCTTGGCTTCTGAGGACAGACAAGTAAGAATACACTGAATCCACCAAGTTACATTTCAAAAACTCCCTGTTTATTTTCCACTGTTGGTTTCAGCACAGAAACCATTGTGTTCCTTGAAGGATTCAGCCCAGGTTTTCTTTAGTTTATATCATTCTGACTTCCTTTTGTAATCTTAAGCAAATATTTACCCAATGCTTTTTAAACATTGTTAACGGGCATGCTGGCAGACTGCTCAAAATATCCACTGCTGTGTGGAAAATAACTCTAGCTTCTTGTTTTAAGATACACTGATTAATATTTTAGTATATTCAAAAATACTTGAAATGCAAAATACTCATACTACTTCAGAAATCCATGGCATAGTTGACAGATTCTGTACTCCAATTGGTTTTTTTCTTTGCCATGTTTAAACCCAGGACTTATATAGCTACAAGGGACATGTTGTCTCATTCAGGAATTTCTGAGATGGTTCATGTTCTGTAATAATTTACTTTGAAAACTCAAACCTTATGTCATTGTCTCCTGATAAACGTAAAAAAAGACATTTGTATTGTATTTCCAGATGAGGACAGATTGACTGTGTTTTAAATATAGCTAGGGTTAAAATAGATTCAGTCTTTCCTGACAACATTTCAAAAATAGCAACCAAAAGGCTTGATTTCTTTGGGAAACTGGGTAGGTCATTTATATGTAAGTTAATGATGGGGTGGGGCAGTTCACTATCTCCTCAACACCTGATGAATTTAAAGAGCTAAAGTGATAAAGATATCATTTTAAGCTAAATTGCTGGTTTAGCCACATCTAGCACAAGGCATCACTCTTGCTAAAGGAATTGAAACCAATGTCATAGTCATGGAGTTTTACAAAATTGAAAAAGGCTTTTTGGCCCATCATTTCTACACCAATCATCAAGCACCTATTTACTTCTGTCCCAAATTCCAGCACTTGGCATATAGCCTTACATCCAATGGCACTCACTTCAAATGATAATCTAAATACTTTTAACTGTAGTGATGGTTTGTGTCTTTAACATTCTTTTAGATACATGAAAAGATTCTTCATTAATTTCCTTCTAAACCCTTTACTCTTCATTCTAAATCTATGCCCCCTCCTTTTCAAGGTCTACTATGGGGAAATGTTTTTCCTATTAGTCCTATCGATGTCCCTCACAACTTTGTACACCCTGATTAGGTACACCCTCAGCCTCTCTGCTCTTAGGAAAACAAAGAGCACCTTCCTAATGAAGGGCTTTTGCCTAAAACATTGATTTTCCTGCTTCTCAGATACTGCCTGACCTGCTGTGCTTTTCCAGTACCACTCTGATCTCCAGTCCTCACTTTCATCTAAGGAAAATAAACCCAGCCTATTTAGCCTCTCTTCATAGTTGAATCATTCCAGTCCATGCAAAAACCTAATAAATTTATTCTGCACCCTTTCTAGCACAAATATATTCTTTAATGCTCAAGATAGTGGCCAAGAGGCTTGTTAAACAATTGATTGCCCTTTAAAATACCTGCCAGTGCTCCTCAAACAGGCTGCAGGGTATATTGCCCACTTTCACTAGTTGTTGGAATTAAATGGAAAAAGTGCTAGTTAAGTGTATGCTTAGTACTTAAAGGGATAGTCACACTTTATTGTTAACATTTAAAATGGCACGAAGTAATGCCTTAGACCTCATGGGACGAGGGAACAGGTGAATGTTATATTAATTAAAAGTTAAATATTGGGTTTGAGTTGCTTGTATAAATGAAAGAAGTTAGTAATCAATGGGTTGAGTTTGAAGCAGTTTAGTTAATGGGAATAAAGCTCTCAGATAAAAGGGTGGACTTGAATTCTATTAGATGTAGCAATTTTTTGAAGTAAAAGAGAGGAGAAAAAAGTGAAGTGAAGTGAAGTGTTATGAAACACTAATTATAATTTTTTGATGATATCCTTAAAAATACCAAAACAAATATTGATAAACTCTTGACAAAATATTTCAAAAAATTAGGGCTGAACTACCCCAACCTGCAGAAACCACCAAGGGAAAGCAAGTACTTGCGATCAGCTTCTTAAGAGGGAACCCTCTTTGTCTGGAGGACAATGTTCCTTGGTGGATTAGGTAGCATCCATAGAGAGATAACAAGCTAATGTTTCAAACCTCGGTGATTCTTCATCAGAGCTGAAGTGAAGTAGGCAGGGACAGCATTTATGCTATAGTTTTGTGAGGTGGGGTGGGTATAAGGTGCTGGTGGAGAAAAAATGTTGATAGTTCAATTTAAGTGATCAGAATGTGAAAATGGCAGATCAATGGTGTGTCTCCTACCAGAATTGAAAGGACTGACAGTCCCACTGGGATGGGGGGGAAGAGGAGAGATGATATAGAAACAGAATGTAACAAGCTAAAAGAAAGGGGAGAAATGAGAGCTTGCTTGCATGTTTGAAGGTGTTGAGCTCAATATAAGGTCCAGAAGTCTGTAAAGAGAGCAGTCTGATGCCATGAAGCTGGTCCTTTCTCAATGTTACTTTGTCCTTGAGTTCTTTTTCAGAGAGGGGATAACTGACCAGGCTCCAACTAGACTGGGTTTGAAAAGTTTAGATTAGATTCCCTATGGTATGGAAACAGGCCCTTTGGCCCAAGCAGTCCACACCAACCCTCCGAAGAGTAACCCACTTAGACCCATTTCCCTCTGTCTAATGCACCTAACATGGCCAAATCATCTGACCTGCACATCTTTGTGACTGTAGGAGGAAACTGGAGCACTCTGAGGAAACCCACACAGACACAGGGAGAACGTGCAAACTCCACACACAGTCACCCGAGGCTGGAATCAAACCTGGGACCCTGGTGCTGTGAGGCAGCAGTGCTAACCACTGTGCCGCCCTTTATTGGGATTCTTTTTGTTTACCCTAACAGGTAATGTCTCTGGCCAAGGGCTTTCATGTCTTTAAAACAAACTGGTATAACCAAGGAGATGTGGCCAACTCTCTAGCTGTGCAGGTCAGTTCAGTTCGGGGGTGAGTTGAGTCAGGGTCACAGTTGAAATTGGAAGCTCTCTCCCTCCTTCTTTCCCTCTGACAACATAACATGTACGCTTTTTGTGTCATTTTTGCTTTTTGTGCTAAGGGATCTGTTTATCGGGATTGTTGCAAGTATTTTGGAAAAGCATCATTAAGTCAGGATAGCCTGTCAGCCTTGAATAGGACACATTATTCAGATATTCTAATTTTGGTTCATTGTGTTTCATTCTGTAATTTTGTAGATAAATTCTGTTTGTATAGAACTTGGCAGTCAGAACAGCTAATTCACTCTGAGAATATCCACTGTACACTTACCTGAAACAAATAGCAAAGTTATAGTCTGGGCTATCTGCTTAGAAATGTTTTGAAGAGTTGGGTCTGGTCCATAACACTGAAAATGAAATGTTGTTCCTCCAGTTTGCAATTCACTAGAACAGTACAGCATGCCAAGGATAGACAAATGGGCATGCGAACAGGACACTGTGTTTAAATGACCAGCAACAGGAAGGTCTGGGACTTGCTGGAGGTGTTCTGCAAAGTGCTCAATGTAGATTAGGCCACATTGGGTGCAGGCTGGAGGAGGTACAGGTGGAATGCTGCTTCATCTGGGAAGACTGTTTGTGGTGTAAAGGGAGGGGGTGAAGGAGCAGGTGTTACACCTTCTGTGGTTACATGGGAAGGTGCTGTGAATGGGTGGGGGATGGTGTTGGTGTGTGTCCTGGAGGGATAGATGCCTGTGAATTGCAGACGGGGGAGTGAGGGGAAGATGTATTTGATGGCGATGTTCTGCTGGAGTTGTCTGAAATGGCAGAAAATGAGCCTTTGAATGTGGAGCTTGGTGGGATGAAAAGTGAGGACAAGGGGGACCTGACCATGCTGTCGTGAGTGAAGGGAAGGGACAAGGGTGGAAGCGCGGGTGATAGGTGATATGTCCTCACTTTTCATCCCAACAGCCTCTGCATTCGAAAGATCATTCTTCGCTATTTCAATTAACTCCAGCAGGATGCCACCACTAAAGGCATCTTGCCCTTATTCCCACGGTCTGTGTTTTGCAGGCATCAGTCCCTCTGGGACGCCCCATCCATTCTACAACCGCTGCCCCCCACCCTCACTTCACAGCACCTTCACATCTAACCGCAGAATGTGCAACACCTGCCCCTTCCCCATCTCCCTGCTCACCATCCCAAGGCCTAAGCAGTTTTTCTGGGTGAAACAACATTTCATCTGTACCTCCTCCAATCTTGTGTATTGTTTTCTCTACACCCAATGTGACCTACCCAATACAAAGTTTATTTTATTGTTAGAACGTTGGAATTCCCTCTCTAACAGAGTGCTTCAACCTGGCAATACATCACCCCCTTCTCAAGAGCAATAAGGGATTGGCAAAAACACTGACCCAGCCAGTGGTGCCCACATCCCATGAATGAAAAAAATTGATTTTCTTTTCATTGCTCTGTTGATAATTCTGTAATTTATCATTCAGTCTGTCTGAATGTGTGTGTATATATAGGAGCCTTAAGATTGACAGAAATCTAATAGTACGTTTCAGCCACAATCCATCATTTGACCTGATATTTCTCTGTGTTCTGTGATCTCAAGGCAGCCACCCATTGGAGTTGTGGTTCCAATGTACATGCATATTTACTTATTTTCCAATTAAAGTGCAGACATTAATGTAATAATCTTCATATAGTCTGACAATTTGAAACAAATTCAACGAACTTTCTTTTGACCACTTCCATTAGTCTCAAAACTAATGGCAGCATGAAAACGCTTTCTCACTTTAACATATAATAATGTATAGCGCAATGCAACTCCAGGGATCAGCTCACTTTCATGTTAGATCTCTTGCAGTGTCTCATTCAAAGCCCTATTCCTTTGAGATATTTAAGGAACCTGTAAATATTTACATAAATTTGCTTTCTTGCTTTGCTCATTTTGTGAAAAGTTAAGGCTAGTTGGCTGTTTGCATTCATGGTAGTGTTTGGTGGAGTGCAAAGGAATTTTGTTTTATCCAGTAGGAGGAGAGGTGACATTAAAGTTATAGCAACTGCAGGAGAACCGATAAGAAGTAGAGGCATTGTGTAAAACAACTGCGATTGACACCCATGTAATTTGTTAACTTCAGTTCTTAACTAAATCTTAGTTCTGAGAACAATTGAGAATCAGAATAATCTTTTGCTGACAATTAACTGGAGACCCATTTCAAAATGCGGTGACACTGGGACAGTAGCTAACACTGCTGCCTCACAGCACCAGGGATATGGGTTTGATGCACATTCTCCCTGTGTTTGTGTGGGTTTCCGTCGAGTGCTCCGGTTTCCTCCCACAAAGATGTGCAGATTAAGTGGATTGGCCATGCTAAAGTGTCCCGTAGTGTTCAGGGATGTACAGTCTAGCCTTGGAAAATGCAGAGTTGCAGAGATTGGGTGGGATGCTGTTTGGGAGGGTCGGTGCAGGCTCAGTGGATTGAATGGCCTCTTTCCACACTGTAGGGATTCCAGGAAAATCCAGTGTGACACTCCCTCAGTGTTACATGCAAAAACTGCTACCAACAAAAGGGCACATTGTACAGGCATATTTGAGGAAGAAATATGAACAAATATACAGTTAAATTACAGAAACCAAACAGGAGGAAGAAAATACACACTTTACAAAAAAGGCATGAGTAAAACCCAGCCTCTCTGAGAAAGAGCTGTTACTATACATTCTGGCCAATGCTGGTAACACTAACTGATATTTGGTCATTCCCTTACTGAATGGCTAACCAGTAAGAATAATGGCGAATACTGGGAGCAGTGGTTTTAATGACAGCTGAAAATGTGTCTCACATTGTGTTACGATCCCCAAATTTTACTAACAACTTACACATGCAGAGCAGTGCCTTTTCAAGGGTTTTAGCAACCTGACGTTTAATGGTCAGTCTGAAGATTTATCCTTACCTGTTCCCAAAATAAATTTTTCCAGGTTTATTGGGAAGAATATGGTTGGAGAAAATCAAACTCAGCTGAAGTTGTTCCAGATTCTGAGACCAATCTATCACAAATCCTAAAGAAATCTGCCACTGTTTTCAGTGGGGATCTAGGAAGCATGGAAAAGATCTCTGCCACATCTAGCATACCAGTGATGAAGAAAGATAAATTGGTATGTATCTGTGGTGAGTTTAAGGTCACTATCAATCCAATATCATGTGTTCAGCAGTAATCTTTGTCTTTTAATCAATAACCAATTTACTGAAGGTCACTGTTTCAGTAAAATTGACCTTTAGTCATGTCTATCTCCAGATGAATCTTGAGTCACTAATACTTGCTGATGGTGGCAGAATTTCAAATGGAATCAGGTTAGATCATCCCTCCGAATGAGTGAATCCTTAATGATCATGCGATGATCAATGAGAGATTGTGAATAAGGCCATAATTGAGTTAAAGACACGTATCCTGTGGTTATGAAATTGGTTAACTGGTGTTTGAACATAACATAGAAATGAGGAGAGAAGTAGGCCATTTGGCTCTTTGAGCCTGCTACGCCATTCAGTAAGATCATGGCTGATCCTTTCATAGCCTCAGCTCCACTTACCCACCTTCTCACCATAACCCTTAATTCCTTCACTGTTCAAAGAATGATCTATGTTAGCTTTAAAAGCATTTACTGAGGAAGCCTCAACTACTTCACAAGGCAGGGAATTTCACAGATTTACAACCTCTGGGTGAAGACATTCCTTCTTGATTCATAATCTTATAGAGACATAATTTTATATGTCTCTGTAAGATTCCCACCCCCGACCAATTCTTCTTAATTCCAATGAATATAATCCCAGTCTACTCGTCTCTCCTTATAAGACAATCCCCTCAACTCTGGAATCAACCTAGTGAACCTCCTCTGCACCCCCTCCAGTTTCAGTACATCCTTCCTCAAGTGAGGAGACCAAAACTGCATGCAGTACTCCAGGTGTGGCCTCACCAGCACCCCTTATGCAGCTGCAACATAACCTTCCTGCTTTTAAACTCAATCCCTTTAGCAATGAAAGACAAAATTCCATTTGCCTTCCAAATTACCTGTTGTACCTCCAGACCAACGTTTTGTGATTCATGCACAAGGACACCCAAGTCCCTCTGCACAGCAGCATGTTACAATTTTTTACCGTTCAAGTAATAGCCTTTTTTACTGTTATTCCTACCAAAATGGATGACTTCACATTTTTTCACGTAAGCACTGCCCCTACTGGGCCTTGCATGTTACTGATTTCCTGGTCACATGGGTGTTTTTCCTGGCGGTGAAAATGCTTTCACTGTGATACAGCTTTGGAAGGAAGGAATGATTGAGCTTTAATTTTTGATCTGAAACCAGTAATTTAAATAACACATCAGCAGAAGCCAAAAGTTCACAAAACCTCATCAAAATTATCATTTCTCTTTTGTATTGCAATTCGCATTCTACTGTGGAAACTATTCTTGTAAAGACTGGCTATTTAAATCCTTTAGTTATGGAACATAGTAATTTATTCTAGCCATTAAAATATCTGTTGCGGCCTATTTATTTTGTTCAGGTAAATAATTAAGTCCAGGCAAATAATTAAATGTTTCCTGGCTATAATTGTTTTCGCTCATGTTTATTCATGCATTGAGTACTGGATTTAAAGCTTGAGTGATGACAATTTTTGAAAGAGGTCCTAAAACACAGAGGCATTGTTAAGCAGCCAAATGTTAGAGATACTTTGGGAAGATTAATATAATGTGTGACATATTTCCAATATGACTGGACCCTTAATGTTGTGACCTCCTTCTGACCTGCAAAATTAATGTATCTTAGTCCAATTTTGTCCTGCTTTGTTTCAAATTTAATGTCCGTGATTTCAGCCTACTTGAGCATTCAAGAGACAGTGTAGGGATAGTTGAAGGAAAAACAGAAATTGCTGATGAGATTCAGCAGGTCTCGCAGCAGCTGTAGAGAGAAAGCAGAGTCAATGTTTCTTTTCAGTGACTCCTCTTCAAATCACAGTTTCTCAAAATTTCTCCAGCCTCCCAAATGTAAGTTGATGAGGAGATTGTCCTGCAGGAAGAAACATCGCCTACAGCATCACTAAGATGTGGGTGGGACTTTTGCCTCCTGGGGGCAGGAAGTACTGCTCATACACTGCCAGCCAATCAAATTGGCCATCTGCTTTAGCCATGCTAGATCTCACTAATGGATGTTGCTGGGACTGCAAGAGGGCATTGGATCCCAGAGTGAGGTAAGGCGGAGATATTGGAGAGGGACCAGGCTAAAAGGAGTGAAGAGACATTGGGAGGCCCGGCAATGAATCAATACAGTGGATGAGGCTTGTGCCCCGAAGCACATGGACCAGCACTTCCCTTCAACCTCTACCAAAGGAAGTTCCCTCCCACCATCTGTTTTTAACCATTCATCCGTTTTTTTTTTAAAACAAAGCCTACACTCCTACCCACCATATGTCCACATCAACAATTACATTACTATTGCAGTGTAACATTGGGGTCAACTGACTTGTGCTAAACTCAATTAGCCATTAGCTGTTCATATCAAATAACAATAAAGCTACTGATTTTGGAGTCTGCCTAAATATCACAATGGGGACCAATCAGGAACGGGAAGGAAGGCAGTGTATTAATCACTATTTATATTTTACATGCCCTGCCATTGAAAACAGACTATTTACAAGATGATTAAAATACAACCCATTTACAGCTTTTCAGCTTCTACAGAATTACTAAGCAGTTTTAGGATTTCCCCTCTATTCTCACATGTTAATTTGTTTTAACCCTGAAACTAGCAGCCCTTTACTAAGCAGAGCTTCTGGTACTGATCCAGACAAATATGTTCCTGAATGTTGACAGGAAGAATAGGTTCCAATTTGCAGGGAGGTGATGGAGGGATGGCAAAACCAAAGCTGACAGTTCTAGAGTATGGAGAAAGTGAAGACTACAGATGCTGGAGATCAGAGCTGAAAATGTATTGCTGGAAAAGCTCAGCAGGTCAAGAAGCATCCAAGGAGCAGGAGACCTGAAGAAGGGCTCATGCCCGAAATGTCGATTCTCCTGCTCCTTGGATGCTGTCTGACATGCTGCGCTTTTCCAGCAATACATTTTCAGCTCAGTTCTAGAGTATGGGGAAGTAGCCCTTTTACCGACTCACCCAGACAGTAACTGTACAAACTATTGCAAGAAAATTCTTGTATCTGATTCCCAAATACTTTATGACAGGGTAGGTAGTATTAAAACAAATGAACAAGTTGTAAGTTTTTATCAGTTGAATAACAAAACGACTTTATTCAAAGTAAATTAAAACACGGTATAGCTGTATTTATATAGTGCCTTTAATGTCAGAATAAAATGCTGTCAATGTAATACAGGTAATGAAGGAGGAGGTAATTTCAACATGGATGCTTTATGCAGTGATTGAGAGGTGGCCTTAGAAAGGCTGGCTGCAAGTTGTTAAGTATATGCGATCAGACAGAATGCATCAAAGGATGCTAATGAAAGAAGGGTGGAAGACCATAAGACCTAGGTGTAGATATAGGCCATTCAGCCCATTGAGTCTGCTCCACTATTCAATCATGGCTGATAAGTTTCTCATGCCCATTCTCCCGCTTCTCTCCATAACTCTTGATCCTCAAGAACCTGTTTATCTCCGTCTTAAATATACTCAATGACCTGGCCTCCACAGCCTTCTGTGGCAATGAATTCCATAGATTCACTATTCTCTGGCTAGACACGTTTCTCTTTATCTCTGCTCTGAAAGGTTTTCCCTTTACTCTTAGGTTATGCCTTCAGTTTTTAGTCCCTCCTACTAAACATCTTCCTAACATCTACTCTGTCCAGGCCATTCAGTATTCTGTATGTTTCAATTAGATTGCCCCCCCCCCCACCCCTCCCCCCATCCTTCTAAACTCCATTGAGTATAGATCCAAAGTTCTCAAACATTCCTCATATCTTCAGCTTTTCATTTGTGAACCTCCTCTGAACACAGTCCAGGGCCAATACATCCTTCCTGAGGTATGGGGCCCAAAACTACACCCCATACTCCAAATATGGCATGACCAGATCACTATAGAGTCTCAGAAATACATCCCTGCTTTTGTAGAGTCATAGAGTCATAGAGATGTACAGCATGAAAACAGACTATTCGGTCCAACCCGTCCACGCCGACCAGATATCCCAACCCAATCTAGTCCCACCTGCCAGCGCCCGGCCCATATCCCTCCAAACCTTCCTATTCATATACCCATCCAAATGCCTCTTAAATGTTGCAATTGTACCAGCCTCCACCACATCCTCTGGTAGCTCATTCCAAAAACGTACCACCCTCTGCGTGAAAAAGTTGCCCCTTCGGTCTCTTTTATATTCTAGTCCTCTCAAAATAAATGCCATCATTGCATTTGCCTTCCTAACTACTGACTCAACCTGCAAGTTTACCTTGAGAGAATCCTGGACTAGAACTCCCAAGTGTTTTTGCACTTCAGACTTCTGAATTTTCTCCTCATTTAGAAAATAATCCATGCCCCTACTCTTCCTCCAAAAGTGCATGGCCCCACTCTTTCACACATTATACTCCATCTGCCATTTCTTTACCAACTCTCCTAACCTGTCCAAATCCTTCTGCAGCCTGCCCGTCTTCTCAATGCTACCTGTCCCTCTATCTATCTTTGTATCATCTGCAAACTTAGTTCCTTCAATTAGATAGTTAGTGTATAAAATGAAAGTTGTGGTCCTAACACTGAGTCTTGTGGAACACCACTTGTCATCAGCTGCCATCCTGAGAAGGACCCTTTTATCCCCACTTTTTGTTTTCTGCCAGACAGCCAAGCTTCTGCCCATGCTAGCACCTTGTCTCTAACATCATGGGCCCTTAACTTACTCAGTAGCCTCCTGTGCGGCACCTTGTCAAAGGCCTTCTTGGAGTCCAGGTAGATAACAACATATGTTGGCTCTCCTTGGTCATTCCTTCCTCAAAGAATTCTAGAAGATTTGTCAGGCATGACCTCCCCTTGATGAAACCATGCTGACTTTTTGCCCTATTTTACCATACAATTCAAATTATTCAGAAATCTCATCCTTCAAAATGAATTCCTGGATCTTACCCACGACCAAGGTTAGGCTAATTGGTTTGTAATTTTCCATCTTTTGCCTTACTCCCTTTTTAAACAGGGTGTTATGTTAGCAATTTTCCAGTCCTCTAGGACCCTTCCTGATTCTAGCTATTCCTGAAAGATCACCACTAATTGTTGCACCATCTCTTCAGCTGTCTGCCTTAGAACTCTGTGTTGTAGTCCATCTGGTGCAGGTGATTTGTCCAACTTCTGGCCATTCAGTTTTTCTAGCACCTCCTCCTTTGTGATGGCCACCATACTCAGCTCTGCCCCCTCACTCTCTTGAATTTTTGGGATATTACTCATGTCTTCCAAGACTGATGCAAAGTAATTATTCATTTCCTTGGCTATTTCTCTGTTCCCCACTACTATCCTTCCAGGATCATTTTCCAGCAGTCCAATGTCCACATTTGACCCTCTTTTGACCTTTATACATCTAAAGGAACTCTTACAGTCTTCCTTTTATATTACTGGCTAGCTTACCTTCATATTTATTCTTCTCCCTCCTTATTTCTTTTTTTGTTGCCCTCTGTTGGTCTTTGAGAAAGTGAGGACTGCAGATGCTGGAGACCAGAGTCGAAAAGTGTGGCAAAAGAAAAGCACAGCAGGTCAAGCAGCATCCGAGGAGCAGGAGTGTCAATGTTTCGGGGATAAGCCCTTAATCAGGAATGGTTTATGCCTGAATTGTCGACTCCCTTGCTCCTTGGATGCTGTCTGACCTACTATGCATTTCCAGCGCCACAGTTTGACTTTGGTCTTTGTAAACCCAATCCTCTGGTTTCCCATTGCCCTTCACCACAATTATATGCTTTCTGTTTTGCCTTTATGCTGTCCCTGACTTCCCTTGTCAGCCGTAGTTGCCTCATCCTCCCTGTACCACGCTTCTTTTTCCTCAGGATGAATCTCTGCTGTGTCTCCTGAATTATCCCACAATCCCCTTCCATTGCTGTTCCACTGTCTTTCCTGCTAGGCTCCTCGCCCAGTCAATTCTACCCAGCTCCTCCCTCATGCCTTTGTAGTCATCTTTACTCAGCTGTAATTCTGTTACCTCTGATTCTATCTTTTCCCAGAGTAAATTCAATCATATTATGATCACTACCTCCAAAGGGTTCCTTCAACTTAAGCTACCTTATCAAGTCTGCCTCATTGCACAACACTATTGCCTGTTCCGTAATGACCTCCACCACAAGCTGCTCCAAAAAGCCATCTTGTAGACATTCCACAAATTCTTTTTCTTACGAACCGCTACCCACCGATTTTCCCAGTCCACCTGCATACTGAAATCCTCTATGAACATTGTAACTTCGCCTTTCCTCCACATCCTTTCTATCTCTTGGTGTATCATGCACCCCAGCTCCCAACTAGTGTTTGTAGGCCTGTACATAACCCCAACTATGGTTTTATAACCTTTGTGCTTCCTCAATTCTACCCTCACAGATTCTACACTATCTGACCCTAATTCACTTCTTACTGTTGATTTAATTTCATTTCTTACTAATAAGGCAACCCCACCCCATCTGCCTATCTTTTCAATAGGGTGGATATCCTTGAATATTCAGCTCCCAATCCTGATCCATTTGTAGCCATGTCTCCGTGATGCCCACCACGTCGCACCTGCCAATTTCAACCTGCGCCACAAGCTCAATTACCTTATTCCTTATATTGTGTGCATTCAGATATAACACCTTCAGTCCTGTATTGACCATCCCTCTTCTCATTGTCCAGCTTGCTTGAAGTTTGATTGTTCAGCTTTTCCATGCACTGTGTCCTATTTGTGCCTGTTGTAAAGATTCTAGCCATAATCGTCTGTTTCTGCTGAGAGATTCAGGGCTGGTGACAGATAACTGAAGAATTGAAAATGTTACAACTTTTTTCAAAATGATGTAAAGGGAAACACCGCAGCTACAAGCCTGTCAATATTGTCTCAAGAATGAGGGGTCACAGTCTATGAAGCCCATTTAGGACTGAGACGAGGAGAAATGTCTTCACCCAGAAAGCGGTGAGACTGTGGAATTCTCTGCCACAGAATGTGGTTGAACCAAAACTTTGAATGTTTTCAAGAAGGACTTTGATATTGTTCTTAGAGCTAAAGGGATCAAAGGGAGAAAATGGGACCAGGGGACTAAGTTGGATGATCAGCCTTGATCATAATGAATGGCAGAACAGGCTCAAGGGGCTGAATGGCCTATTCCTGTTCTTATTATCTATGTATTAGCAACAAACAAGGTGCTTATCACTATTATTAAAATTAAAATAACCATTAAAATACTTCTAAAACCTTTTACTTCACTTGCCATGCCTCCGTTGTTTCTCTTTTTCCATTCAGTGTCATATGTTTACTTCTTCAACATTGTCATTGAACATTCTAACTTTATTTATTTTGTGCCATTTGTGTATAACTTGAAACATCTTTGCATGTCATGGTGCTACCTCCCAGGGATATGAGAAAGTGAAATAAAGGCAGGTTTTTGTTTCTTTCTCAAAAGGGTTGTGATCTAATCAACATTAGCACCAGATGAGAGTAACCTCTGAGAGAATATACCAAGTTGAGTTCACTCATATTTCATTATTATCATTTAAATCCAGAGGTGTTTTGCTTCTTTGAAAGTCATACTAATTTGATAATAAATAAGAATTACCTTGGCATACTAGTAATGTTACTGAACTAAGAATCTGGAGGTCTGGATGATGATCCAGAGAAATGAGATCAAATTCTTCCACATTCATCGTTACCTGGTGTGACCTATGCATGACACCAGATCCATGGAATTGTGATTCACTGTTAACTGCATGCCAATTGGACCAGGTATTAAGAGGATGTTTGTGAACCCTTCGTCCTCAAGGGCATGATGGGCTGTAAATGGTTGCTTTGCCGTAACAGCCACATCCTGTGAATAAAAAGCATATTCAGCTGTAATTTATGGAGAATCTTTATTCTATCTTGTGTAAGTCTCTTTTTGCTGGTAGGAGAGGAGAAGGGGTTGTCATGGGAGATAGAAAGGAATGTCAGGCTCTGGTGGACAAATTATGTGATTTGAACTGGTGCGCTGCTGAACCAGATGATTTGAACTGCGTGACACCGGATTTCATTTGGCTGTACGTTAAAGAAGAATGGCAAGTGTGTGGTATAGCAGGAACATTTTCTGCAATGTACAATGCACTTCAATCTCAAATGCTGTCACTGGAATTTTCCAGCAAGTCATCATTTCTTATTCACTATTAATCATTAATTAATTCATGAACAAGCAAAACTGACTTAGAAAGGTTACTGATTGTTGTTAATAACTGCTCCTTTTTCCATGCCACAGGTTTGGAATGTTTTATTGTTGTTAGCTTCACTGCTGGCAAGTCACTTGGTTGTTTTAATGTAAGTCAATGCTTGTAATTAAACTGATGTATAAACTGATGTAGAGCTATGAAGTGAGCAGAATTCATGTCAGTCAGTCCTGTTGTAGAAAATGAAAATAGAAGTGGCTTTATACTTCATGTGATTCGCACCTTTCTTGTAATGAATAGTATGACAAGTCTCTATGCTGTCTTTTAAACATAGGAGCAGAATTAGGTCATTCAGCCCACCCAGTCAGCTCTCATTTCATCATGGCTAATATGTTTCTCAACTCCATTCTCCTGCTTTCTCCCCATTAAAAACCCTTGATCCCCTTTTCCATTCACGAACCTATCTATCTCTGTCATAAACATACTCAATGACTTGGCCTCCACAGCCCTCTGTGGCAATGAGTTACACAGATTATCTACCATTTGGCTGAAGAAATTCTTCCTCATCTTAGTTCGAAAAGGTCATCCCTTCGCTCTGAGGCTGTGCCCTCAGGTCCTAATCTCTCCTACTAGTGGAAACGTCTTCTCCACATCCACTCCAACTGGGACTCTGTATTCTATAAGTTTTCAGTCAGATTCCCTCCTCATCCAGCTAAGCCCCATTTGAGTACAGACCTAGCATTCTCAACCACTCCTCATAGGACAAGACTTCAACCTTGAGATCATTCTTGTAAACCACCTCTGGCTCCCCTCCCAACACCAGCATATCCTTCCTTAGATATGGGGCCAAAGATAAATTTTATACATGGTCAATTAATTAATTGATTTCCAATGTATCTTTAAGAAAGCTAATGGAAAGCTGGCCTTTATATATATAGGGGACTGGAATATAAGGATGCAGGCGTTATGTTGTGGTTATAAAAAAAATCCTAGTTAGACTCCACTTTGAATTCTGTGAGCAGATCTGGGCACCACACCACATGAAGGATATTTTGACCTTGGAGAAGGACAACGTAGGTTTACAAGTATGACACCTGGTTAAGTTATGAGGAAAGGTTATATAAATTAGGTCTGGATGCCGTTAATGGATGTGGTATCATAGAAACCCTACAGTGTGAAAGCAGGCCATTCAGCCTATCGAGTTCACACCAACCATTTGGGCAGCATAGTGGCTAAGTGGTTAGCACTGTTGTCTCACAGCACCAGGGACCTGGGTTCGATTGTCTGTGTGGAGTTCGCACATTCTCCCTGTGTCTGCAGGTGTTTCCTCCAGGTGCTCTGGTTTCCTCCCACAATCCAAAGATATGCAAGTTAGGTGAATTGGTCATGCTAAAATTGCCCATAGTGTTCAGGAATGTGTAGGTTAGGTGCATTTTTGATGGGTTAAAATGTAGAGTAGTAGGGTAATGAGTGTAGGTGGGTTACTCTTCGGAGGGTCAGTGTGGACTTGTAGGGCTGACTGACCTGTTTCCACACTGTAGGGATTCTATGATTCTATGAATCAGCCCTCCAAAGAGCACCGACCCAGAATCAACCCCCTACCCAGCCCCTGTACCTCTGCATTTCCCATGGCTAAGCCAGCCAGTCTATGTAACCCTTAACTCTGTGGACAACTTAGCATGGTCAATCCACCTCACCTGCACGTCATTGGACCATCGGAGGAAACCCATACAGACGCAGAGAGAATGTTCAAACTCCACAGAGACAGTTGCCCGAGGGTGGAATCAAACCCAGGTCCCTAGCACTCGTGAGGCACAGTGCTAACCACTGAGGTTCAAGAAGGTAGCTCATCTTCTCAAGGGTGATTGGGAATGGGCAATAAATGTTGGTTCATAATTTTTGTTGCATTGATCTTGAAACTGGGCCACATTATGCAGCTTACTAAAGACCCAAAACAGCAGGTTTAAAGTTAGCATATGTTCCTGGCCAGAAGTGTACCAACCACCATATGGTGTAAGAAGCATCAAGGAATGTCTTTTCACTATATCTGAAGCAAGACTTGTTGTAATAAGGGGACCAGTGACTGTTTGAGATTTCTGCTTCCAAACTGACCTTCCCTGGGGCAGAAAATGTCATCACAGGCTGTACTCCGTGAAACTCGACCTAATTAATTCAACTGAACGTAGACCTTGGAGGAGTAAGAGTCAAAATGACTTCATGCCAAACAAATGTACAGTTTAACTGTTTGATTTATGAATGTACCTTCAAGCATTTCTGTTAAATTTTACTCTAACTGCATCAGTCAAAGTGTTCCATTTCACAACTGGTAAACTGTGATCAATATTAGAGAGTTACTATGAACACACAGTTTAAATGTTGAAATAGTTTTGGTCACATACCCATAAAACAATGATTTCTTCAAAGATATTTCACTAAAGGATTCCAATTTCCAATTGAAGGTCGCATTTTGCAAGCTTTTAGGCCTTTTTGCACATCTGTCTGTTGCTATGGGGGAAATAGTCTTGAGCTTTTACTTAGGTCCTGCCTGCTTCTGTCAGCTTCAGTGAAGTGCCTGTGGGGTCAGCAGTTTAATCACACCTGCTACACTTCTACTGACGTCCACAGAACATTTTCATGACAGATTACCCTGAATTTCAGCATGAGATGTTGAGAATTTCTCTTCTGACTTGTAGGCTCACTCAACTGGTTACTAATTTTCTAATGTTTTGCCTCATTAGCATATACTACAACATGAACATGAACATGGACTGCAGTGGTTCAAGAAGGCAATTCACCACCTTCTCAAGGACAGCTAGGGATGGGTAATAAATGCTGGACTCGCCAGCAATGCCCAGATCCCTAAGTGATTCTTTTTAAAAGTGACTTTGTTGGTAGCCCACATCAGAGGAAGATAAAAAACTCTCACAATTTACTTCATTTCACTCCGATAAGCTAAATTAATCCTTCATTTGGATTCATTCCAGAATTATAGAGGTTTGATATTAACTTTACTGTCTTTAAATCCAATCTATATGGTTTGCCATAATGTAAATTATTGGCTTCGGGATATTCTGCACTGGACTTCCTGGGTAATGAGTTCCTGCATCTGTAAGGTTGATCTGATTGCAGTTATCTGTAAGGTCACTTTTCTTTATTATGTAGAAACCTGTGCTGGAATAACTCTGAAGAATAGATTTTCCATTTGTTTTTATTAGTTTTGCAAACATATTCCAGCAGAGTTATCAGAAACCGTACAAAAGGTAGTGGACTACTAAATGTTTGTGGGAAAAAGTGAGGACTGCAGATGCTGGAGATCAGGGTCGAGAGTGGGGTGCTGGAAAAGCACATCAAGTCAGGCAGCATCCGAGGAGCAGGAGAATTGATGTTTCCGGCATAAGCCCTTCTTCTGCTCCTCGGCTGCTGCCTGACCTGCTATGCTTTCCCAGCACCACACTTTTGACTATTAAATGTTTGTGACTTGTATTTAAAACTACTTAAGTGGAACTTTCCATGATATTTTCCATAGTTCAAGATCTAATTTGTATGGATGACAATGTGGAAGCAGATTGGGAAATACTAGTTAAACCTATGGAAATGTATAGTTTTTCATTTCTCCCTTTTTTCTCCGTGACTTTAATTCAAGAGGTGCACCGATTGAAATACTGGATACCGAAGTTAAAAACTTTTGATGACAAAGTATTTTCAATGGTATTAATGCAACAGCACCTGTTTGCCACATTTAAATACAGCAAGGAATAACACACATGAAAAGTAAAATTAAATAATCACCCCGGCTGATAATGCAGGTGCATGCAAGATTTTACGTTTCTGATTGTCAAAATTCACTTACCCACAAACGTGAAGAGCAAGCTCACTGGGGCAGTTTCAAATATGTTTTTGGCACAAATTCCTGAATGAAGAAACTCTATCTCTGTCATTTTTAGTTTTAATCGCCATATTTTCTTCTGAAGGGTTTGATTCACATTGTGATGCAACTCCATTAACCAGCCAGTTCCCAATCACTCCGCATAGTGAGGAAGCTTCAAATGTCTAATTAGACATTGGACAATCTAAGCAAACAACTGAAGGAGGTGTGGGGACGGTGTTATCTAAACTGATGCTTAGTGCCCATGATATACCTGTCCATGATCATTTGACAATAAATCAGATGCAGGATCCTTGCTGCTTTTGCTCCTTCCAAATTTGGATTACAACTTCTCTAAGTTCAATTTGATCTCATAACAAGGATTCTTCATGTCAGCTAGGTTTATTATTAGCCTTGGGACTTACTCAGTGTCATACACACAAGTACGTTACTGCCATTATTACACAGGAATTATCTTGGTGGTAATTCACAAAGCTATGACTGTAAACTATCAAGAATAATCATAAGATTATTTTAATATCCCTATGGTGAATGCATTTTCCTAATAAGTTTAGGTGTGATTCAAATTCAACTTAAGGGTGAAATATAGGTCAGAATCTTTTCAGATGGTGGCTCTCAATGTGCTAACACTTAAATCTGCTTTTGCCAGAGGTGGTTACATTTGAAAGCAAGTATATACCAACTGGGTTCAATTAAGGTCCTATTTAGGGCCAAGATGCAGACTTGGCCTGACTAAGGAAGATTGTAACATCTGGAGAGGTAGTCACCCAGTGGCTGGCTAGAGGACCTGTGGTTCCTTATCTTTCTGGCCTCATTGAGTTGTATGAGTCCATGGCCACAGCATAGCTGTGACAAGTCCTCTGAAGGAGTTGGTGATGGAAAGAGCCAGGGGCTTTCCTTATATTTAACTCACAAAGGCATGAATTGACTGCTTTTATCATGTTTCCCATTGGGAGAATCCAACCGCCATCTCTAACTGGATGATCAATGTTGGACTGCCTAGTCATTGGTTACTTCTTGGAGGAGTCAAGTGCTTGGTATGTTCCTGACTTCGGTGGGTTTGCGACCTTGAAATGGTCCTGATGCTTGAAATGTTTCAAAGTGCATTAAAATTCCACCCAGAGTGAGTGATACCATTGCCATAACCATTTCTCAAACATATCTTAACACAGTTAAAAATCACACAACACCAGGTTGTAGTCCAACAGGTTTAATTGGAAGCACACTAGCTTTCGGTGCGACGCTCCTTCATCAGGTGATAGTGGAGGGCTCGATCGTAACACAGAATTTATAGCAAAAATTTGCAGAGTGTGATGTAACTGAAATTATACATTGAAAAATTGATTGTCTGTTAAGCCTTTCATCTGTTAGAATACAGTGATAGTTTCACTTCTTTGGAGCAAGGAGGGGACATGAAAGGTCCTTAGTTGGTAGGATTAGGGAAAACCCTAAGGCTTTCTATAGGTATGTCAGGAATAAAAGAATGACTAGGGTAGGAATAGGTCCAGTCAAGGATAGTAGTGGGAAGTTGCGTGTGGAGGCTGAAGAGATTGGGGAGACACTGAATGAATACTTTACATCAGTATTCAATCAGGAACAGGACATTGTTGTCAATGTGAGTACTGAGTCACAAATAAGTAGAATGGATGGCTTTGAGGTATGTAGAGAAGAGGTGTTGGAAATCCTGGAAAAGGTGAAAATAGATAAGTCCCCTGGGCCTGATGGCATTTATCCTAGGATTCTCTGGGAAGCAAGGGAGGAGAATGCAGAGCCATTGGCCTTGATTTTTATGTCCTCTTTGTCTACAGGAGTAGTCCCAGAAGACTGGAGGATAGCAAATGTGGTCCCCTTGTTCAA
>NC_057735.1:15117713-15153556 GCF_004010195.1 Chiloscyllium plagiosum
CCAAGGTCCTGGTTGAGGCCCTCCCTATGGGTACCGAACTTAGCTATCAGCCTCTGCTCGGCCACTTTCCTCTGCTGCCTGTCCTGAAGTCCACCTTGGAGGATGGTCACCCGAAGGTGCGAGGCTGAATGTCCTGGACCACTGAAGTGTTCCGCAACTGGGAGGGAACCCTCCTGTCTGTTGATTGTTGTGCGGTGCCCATTCATCCGTTGTCGTAGCCTTTGCTTGGTTTCCCCAATGTACCATGCCTCCGGGCATCCTTGTCTGCAACGTATAAGATAGACAATGTTGGTTGAGTCACATGAGTACCTGCCATGTACAAGGTGGGAGGTGTTCCCACACGTAATAGTGGTATCTATGTCCACATCTGACACGTTTTGCAGCGTCCACCGTGACAGGGTTGTATGGAGTTGTCCTGAGAGCCGGGCAGTTTGCTACGAACAATGATCTGTTTGAGGTTTGGCGGTTGTTTAAAGGCATACACCATACAACCCTGTCACGGTGGACACCCTTTCACTTAACAGTATCAGTTAAGCAAGCTGCTTTGTCATAAAGTCATACAGCATAGAAACAGGCCCTTCAGCTGATACTTGTGCCAACCAATGAACACAAAACTATTACTAATCCCATTTACCTACACTTGATCCATAGTCTGGTATGCCCTGGCATGTTAAGTACTCATCATAGGCATTTATGTCCTGGCTTGTGCCAAGCTCATTGAGGGTGGTTTCAGCTGCGCTTTGAAACTATGTATTCTGTATTTTAACACACGAAAGGCTTAACAGACAATCAATTTTTCAATGTATAATTTCAGTTACATCACACTGCAAATTTTTGCTATAAATTCTGTGTTACGATCGAGTCCTCCACAATCACCTGATGAAGGAGCGTCACACCGAAAGCTAGTGTGCTTCCAATTAAACCTGTTGGACTACAACCAGGTGTTGTGTGATGTTTAACTTTGTACACCCCAGTCCAACACCGGCATCTCCAAATCGTATCTTAACACAGTTGCAACCTGGTATGTTTTTAAGTTCCACCTTTATATAATACAATTAGAACTTGTATCCATCAGTCAACCAATCTGGTTGCCCTCTTATAAATAATTCATTCTTTGGTTGTTAATTTTTACAAGCAGCATTGAAACACTGAGTTTTGGAAATGCTTTTGAATCATATTTGGATATCTGAATGCATGAAAATCTCAAGCACAAGAAAACTGTATAGTTCTAATTGTTTTTTAATAAATGTTCATTGAAGAGTTCAGGAGGGCACATCAGGAGCAGCACATGGCATATGCAAAAATTAGATGTCAACCTATTGAAGCTACAAACGGGTCTACGTATGTGCCAAATGGCACTAGTAGCACATGATAGACAGAGCTAAGTGATCCTGCAATCAAAAGATCAGATCTAAGCTCTGCAATTCTGCCACACCCAGTTGGAGTGCTGGTGAACAATTAAATAAATCCCTGTAGGAGATTCCACAAATTTCCCTTTCCCCAATGATGGAAAAGCCCAAAACATCAGGGCAAAAGATAAGGCAGAAGCATTTGCATTAATCTCCAGCGAGAAGTACTGAGTAGATGATCCATCACAGCCTCCCTTAAGGCTCCCAGCATCACATGGATACCAGTCTTCAATCAATTTGATTTACGCTACCAGATATCAAAAGATGGTTAGTGGAGCTGGATACAGCAAAGACTATTGGCCCTGACAACATTCCAGCAATAGAACTGAGGATTTGTGCTCAAGAACGTGCTGCTCCCCTACCTAAGCTGTTCCAGTACAGTTACAACACTGACATCAACCTGACAATGCAGAAAACTGCCCAGGTATGTTGTGTACACAAAAATCAGGACAAATGCAACTTGGCCAAATGCTGCTTATCAGTCTACTCTTGATCATCAGTTAAGTGATGGAAGGTGTCAATAACAGTGCTATCAAGCAGCATCTGCATAGCAATAACCTGCTCAGCAGCACCCAGTTTAGGTTCCACCAGAGCCACTCGGCTCCTGACCTCAATACAGCCTTTGTTCAAACAGGGACAAAAAGTTGAGTTCCAGATGTGAGGTGAGAGTTAAAGCCCTTGATATAAAGGCTGCATTTGACGGAATATGGCATCAAGGAGTCCTCACAACTGGAGTCAGTGAGAATCAGGGGAAAATTCTTTGATGGTTGGAGTCATACCTGGTACATAGGAAGAATGTTGTGGTTGTTGGAAGTTGGTCATCTTTGCTGCAAGACATTTCTGCAGGATTTCCTCAGGGTAGTGTTCTAGGCCCAACTATCTTCAGCTGTTTGTCAATGACCTTCCCACCATGATAGGTCAGAAGTCATATGACACCAGGTTATAATGCAACAGGTTTATTTGAAATTACAAGCTTTCTGAGTGCTGATCATTGGTCAGATGAAGGAGCAGTGCTCCAAAAGCTTATGATTTCAAATAACCCTGTTGGACAAAAACTTGGTGTCGTGCAACTTCTGACTTTGTCCACCCCAGTTCAACACTAGCACCTCCACATCATAGCTCCATCATATGGTCAGACGTGCAAATGTTTGCCGATGGTTGCACGATGTTCAGCACCATTTGCAACGTTTTAGATGTCGAAGCAGTCCATGTCAAAATGCATCGAGATCAGGACAATATCCAAGTTTGGGCCAGATGTATCAAGTAATATTGATGTCACAGAATGTCAAGTCATGACCATCTTGAACAAGGGAGAATCTAACCATCATCCCTTTACCATCACTAAACCCCTCTCAACAACCATTTTGGGGGTTATCATTGACCAGAAACTCAACTGGACTCGGTATATCAATACAATGGCTTCAACAGCATGTTAGAGGCAAGGAATACTGCAACAAGTACCTCCCCTCTTGGCTCCCAAAGGCCTGTTGATCATCTACAAGGCACAAGTCAAGAATGTGATGGAATACTCCCCACTTGCCTGGATGGGTGCAGCTGAAACCACCCTCAATAAGCTTGACACAAGGCAGGACATAAATGCCTATGATGAGTACTTAACATGCCAGGGCATACCAGGCTATGGATCAAGTGTAGGTAAATGGGATTAGTAATAGTTTTGTGTTCATTGGTTGGCACAGGTATCGGCTGAAGGGCCTGTTTCTATGCTGTATGACTCTATGACAAAGCAGCTTGCTTAACTGGCACTGCATCCACAAACATTCATTCTCTCCACTGCCAACTCTCAGTCACAGTAGCATATACTACCTACAAGATACACTGCAGAAATTCACCAAAGACCCCAAGATAGCACCTTCCTAACACATGGCCACTTCCATATAGAAGGACAATTGTAGCAGAGACATGGGAACAACACCACCTGCAAGTTCCCCTCCAAACCACTCACCACGCTGACTTGGAAATACATTTTCATTCCTTCCCTGTTGCTGGGTTAAAATCCTGCAATTTCCTTCCAAGTAACATGGTAGACCTACCTATAGCACATGGACTGCAGCAGTTCATAGAAACCCTACAGTGTGGAAACAGGCTATTTGGCCCAACATGTCCACAATGACTCTCTGAAGAGTAACCCAGCCAGACCCATTCCCCTATCCTATTACTGTACATGTCCCCTGACTAATGACTAACCTACACATCCCTGAACATTACGGGCAATTTAGCATGGCAATTCACCTAATTTGCATATCTTTGTACAGTGGGAGGAAACCGGAGCACCCGGAGTAAATCCACGCAGACACAGGGAGAATGTGCAAACTTCACAGACAGTCACCTGAGGCTGGATTCAAACCTGGGAGCCTGGCGCTGTGAGGCAGCAGTGCTAACCACTGAGCTCTCATGCTGCCGTTCACAAAGGTAGCTTACCTTCTCCAGGGCAATTAGAGCAATAAGTGATGGCCCAGCCAGTCGTACCCACATCCCACAAATGAATAAAACAAGTCACAAGATTAAAGACTGCACAAAAATTACCAAGAATGCACAAGAATGTCAAGTGTTTTTTTTAAATTGTGGGCTGCTCTGGCTAGGTCAGCATTCATTGCCCACCCCTAGTTGTCCAGAGGATAGTTGAGAGTCAACCACATTGCTGTGGGTCCGGAGTCACATGCAGATCAGATCTGGTAAGGATGGCCATTTTCTTTAAGTACATGAGTGAACAGGTGATTTTTTTTTCCGATAATCAACAATAGATTCATGGTCATTATAAGACTCTTTAATTCCAGTTTTTGTTAAATCTGCTGCAGCGAGATTTGAACCCAAATCCCCAAGACATTACCCGGGTTTCTGGATTAATAATCTATAATAATATGACCAGGCCATTGCCTCTCCTTTAACAGCTGGAACATAATGAGGTGACGGATTGAAGTGAGGATTAAAGAGCCTGGAAGCTAGAGAAACTGGTGATCATTGTCTGTAGAGGACAACGAGCCAAGGTTAAATAATAGAGAGATAAGAATTTTGCTCAATTAGCTCTGGCAATTGTAAAGTATATCTGCAGCCCTTCCTGTCTGAAGAATAAATAGGTAAATATTTCTTTCTCCGAACATTAAGAGGAGTATCATACCCAGTAGATAATCAAGTCCTTAAATTTTTGTTTTGTAAGTATGGTACCATTAAAACCTTAGCAATTGGAATGAAGATGCAAAGTGCACATAAAAGAAAATGAAATGAAACCAAGGAAAGGAAACAACATTGAAACAAAAGTAGTAATGGAATGAGGAGCTGGTTTCTCTCAAGACTTCCTGTAGCAGATATCCTAGTGAAAAAGGAGATTGGAAATAATGGGCATGCAGGTAGTGGGAGCAGCACTGTAATATGCACATGGTGAAAGGATAAGGTTCATTAAAAAGTTGGTTTACAATATAGAAATCAGGAACATATACTGGGATCTTCAAAGTCAAGTCTTCTGATTTTGTTGATCATACAGCATGGAAACAGATGCTTTGCTCCAACTCGTCCATGCTGACCAGATATCCGAAATAAATCTAGTCCCACTTGCCAGCATTTGGCCGATTTTCCATCTAAACCCTTCCTATTCATAAACCCATCCAGATGCCTTTTAAATGTTTTTTTTAATAGATATTTTTATTGAAAATTTAACATGTTTTACAAGTTTACAAATAAAAAAACACAAGTACAAACACTAATATACAATTAAATCTTAAATAAATAAAAGCCAAAACCTGTCAAACAAAAAGAAGAGATAGAGAAGAAAAAGAAAAAGACAAAACTCAACTAACTACTAATCTAACTTATAACTAACCAGAGTGTATGATCCAATAACTTACATTATTCAAGAGAAAAAAGAAGGATAACCTAGTAATTAAATAGTGAAGTACATGCTCTGAATGTGTTAACATCAAATGGTAATAAAACCTGTATTCATGCGGGATTCCTCTCCCAAGCGGCCCCAGGGCAACCAGAACCTCAACTAGATGAAAGCCCTTGATAGAATGGCCAAAATATCTGTATCTATGTAATTCAAAAAGGGCTACCATATTTTATAGAATTAATTCAGTTTTTTGGTGCACCATATTTGTAAGGAAGTCAAGGGGAAGACATTCCATGATTAATCTGTGCCAATTTGAAAGTCCTGGAGGGCCCTCAGCCACCCAGTTTACTAAGATATTTTTCCTTGCACAGAAGGAGAGAATGGAAAATAATTTCCTCCCGTGCACATCCAGAGAAGGTAAGCTCAAGAAGCCCAGAAGAAGAGATACTGGAGCTACTGTAATTTCCATTCCCAAGATTTCTGTCAGGGCATTTACTACTTTAGTCCAGTATTTGCAGATTTTATGACATGTCCATAAGCAATGTGTAAGAGTGCCCACCTCTGTTTTACATTTGGGACACATTGGAGAAGCTCCTGCCCTAAATTTTGCCAATTGTTCCAGTGCCGTATGGGCCCTATGAAGTATCTTTAATTGAATGGCCTGGGTTCTGTTACAAATGGAGACTTTTGGCATTTTCCCAAATGTCATTCCACATTTCTGTAGAAATTTCCATCCCAAATCCTGATCCCATGTTCTAAGCAGACGGTCCATATCTTCTGACACTTCATCATATAATAAAAGATAAAGAGTGCTGACCGAGGGTACACCCATTGGCCACAACACTCTACATTCTCTATCTGATTTATAAAGACTATCTAATAACGTAGTCTTCTTCTGTATGTAGTCCAAATTTCTGATGTAGCTGTTCAAAAGACATCAGGGCCTCCTCCTCAAACAGATCCCCTAAACAGGAGATACCCCTGGATCTCCAGGATTTGAATGTGGCATCTATAAGCCACGGTTGAAAACCCCATGCCCCCACTATAGGATTATAGGGGGATATTTAATGTTTTGCCGCACTATATTCCAAGCTTTAATTGTGTTTAGTACTATAGGGTTTATACAGTGGTCCGTAATGATTTCCATCTTATCTAAAAATAAGAGGTTAATAAGAGGGAACTTTACTTGAGAAGCCTTAATGTCCATCCAGATTGGGTCTCGTCTGACCCGAAATCAATCGGCTAGGTTTTAATTGTACCAGCCTCCATCAGCTGGTTCCATGTACGCACCACCCTCTGTGTAAAATTATTGTCCCTTAGGCCCCTTTTATGTCTTTCCCCTCTCACCCTAAACCTATGCTCTCTAGTTTTGGACTGACCCACTCCGGGGAAAGACCTTGTCTATTTATCCTATCCATGCGCTTCATGATTTTATAAAGCTCCATAAGATCACCCCTCAGCCTCCAAAACCCCAGGGAAAATAATTCCAGCCTATCCAGCCTTTCCCTACAGCTCAAAACCTCCAAACCTTGCAACATATTTGTAAATCTTTTCTGAGTCCTTTGAAGTTTCACAACATCCTTCCTGTAGCAGGAAGACCAGAGTTGCAAACAGTATTCCAAAAGTGGCCTCATCAATGTGCTTACAGCCATAACATGACCTCCCAACTCCAATCCTCAATGCACGGATCAAACTTGTTGATTAATATTGTTTTCTTCGACATAACTGAGAAAATTTCAATATTTATTTTATAGTAGACAGAGAGGCTCAGCTTCATGCAAAATAGACAGGTTGGCAGCCATAAATTAAACAGCTCACTTTGTCATTTTGCTTTCGGCTCCAGTTATCCTCTATTACAACACTGCTGAACTTGTGTTAACTTGCAATAATTCTGAAGGATTTAATATTCTGTTGTTTTCATTTTATCTTTACATAATGAAGTATAAACTGTAGTCTTAAGAACTGCCGATTGCTAGTTGTGTTCAGTAATTTGCTGTTTTACTCGTACCCAAATGTATTCACACTGAGAGCAGAGGTTGTACAGTCATGGGCAGCAGTCCCTCAGTTTAGCTGGACAGACTCCTGAGTCCAAAACCCCACAGCAGTCTAGTTCATGAGATGAGCTGAATGTCCTAATTCCACTCCTATATTTTATGGACTGACCAACTAACTGAGGGCCAACTCTCCAAGTAACTACCATCCGGTCATATGCCACAAGAAGTAAACATTAGTATCACCAGCTCTCGATTCAATTTCCTGTTCCATTGGCTACAACTGAGCATGATAGGTAAAGGGAGATCTAAAGATTCAGGATAATTGAAAAGTATTGATGTCAGCTTCCTTTCAGCTCCTTTTTGATTGTGACTAACATGGCATCAGGCAAATCCTTAGTAAAATGGTAGTACAACATAATGAAAAAGCTGGCAGTTTTATTCTGCAAATGGCAGTATAAAGTGCATATGCTCATTTTCTTTTAGCTCAAATTTTGATTCCATGTCAGCTAGAATACAAATTGTTATGTTAATTTTGATTTAGTCAGATCAGTAGGATTGTGTTGGCTTGTAGTCATTTGTTTACCATTTCAGATTTATCTACCATTTGAGTTCAGGGACTTTGAATTCCTAACCTGCATTATACTTCCAGCCAAACACATCAATGTACTGCCAAATGTTCTTGTCTTGTCAAAAACATAATTTTCAGAGCAGCTTCATGGCTTACGCCTGAGGTTATACACTTTGGCGGGAAGAACAGAAGAGCTGAATACTAATTAAATGGAGCAAGAGTGCAGAATGCTGTTGTCCAGAGGGATTTCGGAGGTGGGGGGGGAGCATGGAAAGCTAGCATCCAAATTCAGTGGGTAATAGGGAAGACAAATGGATGGTTGGCCTTTATTTCAAATGGAATGGATTAAAAATTAGGGAAAACGAAGCAAGGCACGCTTTGGACTACACTCTGATGACTGTGAACACTTTTGGTCCCGTTCTCCAAGACACATTGGCATGGAGGAAGTCTAGAGAATGTTCACTAGATTCTTTGTGGGTTTGAAGGAACTTTCTTATAAGGAGATGTTGAGTAGACTTGCCCTTTACTCACTGGCATTCAAGAAGAATGAGAGGCAACCTTACTGAAACAGAGGATTCATGGAGACTTGACAGGATAGATGCAGAGAGATTATTTCCCCTTGTGGCAGAGTCTATGATGAGAGGGCATCATCTCAGAGTAAAGGGGTCACCCATTTAAAACAGATGAGGAAGAATAACTTCTATCAAAAGACAGTAAATTGGTGGAATTTACCAATGAGGGATTTTGAAGTTGGGGTCATTTAAGTATATTCAAGTCTAAGATTGACAGTTTTTAAATCAGGATTTGATCAAGCATTCTGTGGATAAATCAGGAAAGTGCAGTTGAGGATTGTTAGGCCTCATTGAATGGTGCAGCAGATTTGATAGAACAAATGACGTATTTCTGATCCCATGTTTTATGAACTTATGGTAAAGGAAAGTAAGGTATCAATTTCAATCAGAAAAACAAGGACAGACAAGTGACATGAAATCATAATATTGAGTTGAAATTGTTCCTTCATCTCTTTGAGCTCCAGAATCATTTCAATTACTCTTAAAAGTATCAGGTCATGCCATGGTTTTACCATTAGTTACACCCACTTTTAATGTAAGAACAAATTATAAAGCAGTTGTAAAATGAGCAGATTGTTGTAGCTTCTGAATCTTTGCCATAGATTTCAGCTCTTGAAGTGTTCTGAAAATGTGAGCATTGTTTTTAATATTCCTAGCACACAGCACTGTTTTCTGATTATTGTGCCCCAGCTTGTCATCACTTTCAGCTTCTCCTGGGACACTAAAAAGGTCATGTAAGCCATGAAGCTGCTCTGAAAATTGTGTTTTTGACAAGACAAGAACATTTGTCAGTACATTGATATGTTTGGCTGAAAGTATCATACAGGTTAGGAATTCAAAGTCCCTGAACTCAATTGGTAGATAAATCTGAAATGGTAAACAAATGACTACAAGCCAGCACAGTCGTACTGACATGACTAAATCAAAATTAACATAACAATTTGTATTTAGAATAGCTGTTCATGAAGGACATTTCAGTATAGTGTTGGGTGAAATTCTAATGAATTCACAGTGATTACAACAGATTGACAATTCAGAGATATATTCTCTCAAACAACTCATCTTTCAAACTTACCATGAGAGGCTCAACTGTTTATCAAACTTTCACTATTTCTTTTAAATCCATTTTTCAAAGAATGATGAAGGTCAAAGACCCATAGTTGAATGTCTTCATCAACAGTGTTAACAATGACATGCATCACTCTGTCATAGAAACAGTGTACAGTTTACACTGAAATTATCTACAGTAGAACTGTAACTCCATTTGTAGAGTCATAGAGATGTACAGCACGGAATAAGACCATTCGGTCCAACTTGTCCATGTGGACCAGATATCGTAACCTAATCTAGTCCCATTTGCCAGCCCTTGGCCCATACCCTTCTCAACCTTACCTATTCATATATCCATCCAGATGCCTTTTTTAATTGTACCACCCTCCACCACTTCCTCTTGCAGCTCATTCCATACATGCACTACCGTCTGTGTGAAAAAGTTACCCTTTAGGTCTCTTTTAAATCTTTACCCTCACACCCTAAATCTATGCCCTCTCATTCAGGACTCTCCCACCCCAGAGAAAAGACCTAGGCTATTTAGCCTATCCATGCCCCTCATAACTTGCTTCAAATGGGTCCAGCAATTATGCAGCAAATTAACCTCCTCCCATCCCTCCTCAGAGTTCAGACATTTTGTTCCTTAATTTTCTCCTATTCATATCTACACTGCAGCTTCCATAATAGGCAACAGACCACAACAGCTAAAGGTTATAGACTTGAAACTTCCATGGGCCTCTCACTGGCACTCTACTGAATCAATAGTGTCATGGGGTTGGTTAAAAACCATGAATCATATGGACATTCCGAACTGTTAACTACAAAATGTGTTTTTAAAAAGAAGTCTGCTACACCCAAAATGTGACTGCAGGTTTCACTTCAGGCACTGCCTGGCAAAGCCCCATGTGAGATCCATGGAATATTGCACCTTCACAGTGTCAAGGAAACTTTAAACATATGGAGAAATGTGATATGAAGAGATAACAAAGGGGATTGACTATCTTCCCCTTTCTCACCAGAAAGTCACTTCTTTCAGAATACCTGTACTTTGGCCTTTCAGTAGCGCACAAAAAAGGGGTTAAAAACCGACTGCAACATTAGACTGTGTATGTTGGTAGCCTGATACTCTAATGTATAGGTGACTATGCTGTGAGGGCTACACAGCTCTGAGCATTTTTCCATTTAAACACCCCTCCACTGCGAGTTAAGATAAAAGAAATTTCTTATTCTGAGTGCTACCAGTCAGCCTTTGGAAATCAGGACTAAAGACTTCCATTCAACGGGTAAGTAAAGAATTTCACAATCAACTGTTCAACTATCAACGGCAAAACTTCCTGTAATAACTACTGCAATTTCCAAAATGTTCAACCATCTGCTGTTCACAAACAATTCAGAGACTGATCCTTTTTTAAAGTTTAATATTTTTGTACTGCCCTCTTATTTTGAATCTGTATGTGTCGCTATTTCATTACATGTTTAGAAATTAATAAATGCTGTTTTTGTTTGATCAAGAAAGCCTGCTCAAATTTGAGTTCTTTTGAGTCTGGGAGAAAGGTATCCATAAGGGAAGAGATCCCTTTTGAAATTAATGTTGTTATAATGGACCAAGGTGATTTATGAATAGCCAATGGGAGCCAGTTTATCCCTCATTAACTGTTTGACGAGTCTCATCTGAAAACCTAAGGAGTTTTGGAAGCTTGCTCGAGGTTATTAGTTGTAATAATGGAAACACTGGGAAAACAACATCTTCACATGTTATACATAAATTGCTGTATTCAAACTCAGTGATGAAATCCTGACCACAATAAAGGCAGTGTGTGGGATTTCAATGTGCTATCCTCCCCTTAAAAGGTGTGAACCAATATGCAGACAGCTCAGTTAATACAAGCTGCTCAGGAACTTTAATCAGGACATTTTTTGCATGAAATATAGAGAATCAAACTAATAGTGTTAGAAGCAACTCAAAAGGAATTAGTGTACCATTTTCAATCATTGATGTTTACCATAGAATCATAGAACCCCCACAGTGCAGAAAGAGGCTACTCAGCCCATGTCTACACCAATCCTCGCAAGAGCACTCCACTTAGGCTCAGCCTCCTACCTTATAATCATGTATTTATAATGACTAATCCACCTAACCTGCACATCTTTGGGAGGAAACCAGAGCACCCAGCAAAAACCCACACAGACACAGGAAGAACATGCAAGCTGCAAGACCGGAATCCAACCCAGTTCCCCAGTGCCATGAAGCACAGATGCTAACCACTGAGCTACCATGCCACCCTTAAGCATATTGGGAACCAACAGATTGAAAGAATCAAATAGCTCTTCTTTGATCTATAAGATGACATGTGTTTGCTGGATGATAAACATTGGAACACAATGGATTGAAGTACATCAGGTCTTCAGGATGCACTGCTGAAATTCACCAAGGTTAATGTAACAGCTCCTCACTCCACTGCCATGTTACAGAGACACCACTTTCTCCCAGTTCTTCTCCCTCTCCCTCTCTCTCTCCCTCTCTCTCTGAGTCACACAGCACAGAAAAAAAATCTTTCGGTCCAACTCATCCACCCTAATCAAGTTTCCTAAACTAAACTAGTCCCATTTACCTGCATTTGACCTATATCTCTCTACATATTTCCTATTCATGTACCTGTTCAAATACCTTTTTAAATATTGAAACTGTACCTGCATCTATCACTTCCTCTGGCAGTTCATTTCACATTTGGCAAAAGTGAGGACTGCAGATGCTAGAAATCAGAGTGGTGCTGGAAAAGCCCAGGAGGTCAGGCAGCATCCATGGAGCAGGAAAATAGACGTTTCAGGCACAGGCCCTTCCTCAGGAATAAAGGCAGGAAGCCTCCAGGGTGGAGAGATAAATGGGTAAGGTGGGGGGAGGGGAAATCAGAAAATTGGTGAAGTCCACATTGATTCCCTGGGGTTGAAGTGTTCGAGGTGGAAGATGAGGCATTCCCTCTCTCATTTCACATATGAACCACCCTTTGTGTGAAAAGTTGCCTCTCAGGTCCTTTTTAAATCTTTCTCCTCTCACCTTCAAAAATATGCCTTCTAGTTTTAAAATTCCCTACCCTAGGGAAAAGACCTTTTGTCATTCACCTTATCAATACCCTTCATGATTTTATAAGCCTCTATTATTACTCTTAACCTACTACACTCCAGTGAAAAAAGATCTAGTCTCTCCTTATTACTCAAATTATCCAGTTCTGGTAACATCCCAGTAAATCTTTTTTGCACCCTCTCCAATTTAATAATATCCTTCCTGCAGCAGTGCACCTAGAACGATACACAGTACTCCTAATGTTGCCTCACTAACATCCTGTACAGCCGCAATACAATGTGCCCAGTCAAAGACTAAGCTAGCAACTCCAATGATCACCAATTACAGCAGCATTTTTATGCAGTTATGCAGTCACATAAACAGGTTCCATATGATCACATGTAATGGTTCTTCCTTAGTGTGATTAAAGTGGCTTGCATCATAGTATATACTAAGGAAGTGTTATAGTGTTGAAGCTGCCACCTTCTGAGTGCAATTTTAAATGGAAATTCTTTCTGCCATCTTGGATGATGTAGAAGATCTCAAGGCATTAGATGAAGATAGCAGACAAATTGTCCCTGGTTCTGGATTACTGGTGCTGGAAGAGCACAGCAGTTCAGGCAGCATCCAAGGAGCAGCGAAATCGACGTTTCGGGCAAAAGCCTTTCATCAGGAATCAAGGCAGTGATCCTGAAGCGTGGAGAGATAAACTAGAGGAGGGTGGGGGTGGGCGGAAAGTAGCATAGAGACCTGGGAGTTGCAGTGGGAGAGGGACTCCCTGAGATTCTTGTAGAGAGAGGATGAAAACATCTTCAAGGCAGGCAATTTTGCCCCTGGTGTCCTGACCAATATTAATCCTTCAGTCAACATCGCAAACATAGATTATCTGGTCATTATCATATTGCTTGTTAATGGGATCTTGCCTAGTGTAAATTGCTGCATTTCTTAATAATAATAACTCCAGTTCTAAAGTAGATAATTGGCTGTAAAGCATTTTGTTGTTCTGAAGGGTGCTTCAACGCAAGTAACATAAAAATATTTTCTCTGCCTCTTGCCATGTGGTTACATGGCCTATGTGTGCTGCTCATATCAGTGATTCCCTGCAAAGTATTCTGCATTAACAGAAATGAATGCAACACCTTGTCACATGCCCTCTGCTGGTTGAGATTGGTAGGATATATTTAAAAAGAAATGACTTTTCTGATCAAACTGTTAAGAGATATTATTGCACACCACTGGAGCATGTGAGACTTGAACCTGGGCTTCTCAGTCCATGGGTAGGGACACGGCCACTATGCAACAAAAGGGTCCCAAACCTTTAGTAGGATATTTCTGGTAATTGCAAGCTTGTAGGGAAATAATGGCGTAGTGGTAATTCAATAGCTCCAGGTTAGTTCCCTGGGACAGAGCTTCAATTCCCTCCAGAGCTACTTATGGAATATAAATTCAATTAATAAATATCCTAAAGCCTAATCTAGGAAGCCATTAAACTACTATCATTTGCTGATTTTAAAAAAATTAAAGTTCCATAAAAGAATCATACTTGACTCAAAACGATAATTCTGTTTCTGTCTCCACAAATGTTGCCAGACCTGCTGAGTTTCTCCACCATTTTTCTGTATTTGTATCTTATTCACTAACACTCCTTAAGGGATGAAAGTGACCATCCTAGCCTGGCCTGGCCAAGATGTGATTCTCTTTAAGTGTTAACTGCCCTTCGAAATGGCCTAGGCAGGTTGACTCAGTTTTAATGACAGTTGGTGATGGGAAACAAACACTAGTCTTGCCAGAAATACTTACGCCTCATGAAAGAATTAAGAAAAATTAAATTTTTGGTTTAAGGATGACAGGTGTCACAGATAATACAATAGGCACGATGAAAATGGCTTTTGAGCAAGGAACTAAGAGAATTAATTCTCTTTCGGAGCCCCCATCTCAGGAAATTTTTAAAATGTCTCCTGTGAACAAATACTTTAACAGGTGCTCCCTCCCTCTCCAAAGATGACATTTCTCAAGAGAAATCTGGTTGTCTTGGTGATATGCTCCTACTATAAGCCATAGACAATGCTAAAGAGAAATGAGTTGAGTAGAGTTTAATAATTCAAACATGCAGCACAGAATGTATATTATGTTGAGTATTGGATGCTGCAAATCTGCCTTATTGCATATTGGTTGAGATTCACCTATAGGCATTCAAGCATTATAGGTCCATTCTACTTGCAAATCATGGGACTACTGCCTGTTTCAAGCTTTTATCAAAATCAAATTATAAACCACTGCAGCTTGGCTTGTGGTGGTTGTTGTCAATTTATAGAGTCATAGAGATGCACAGCACAGAAACAGACCCTTTGATCTGACTTGTCCATGTCGGCCACATATTCCAACCTAATCTAGTCCCATCTGCCAGCTCCCGGCCCATATCCCTCTAAACCCTTCCTAATCATATACCCATTCAGATGCCTTTTAAATGTTGTAATTGTACTAGCCTCCATCACTTCCTCTGGCAGCTCATTCCATACACGTACCATCCTCTGTGTTAAAAAGTTGCCCCTTAAGTCTCTTTTGTATCTTTCCCCTCTCACCCTAAACCTATGCCCTCTAGTGCTGGACTCCCCGACCCCAGGCAAAAGACCTTGTCTATTTATCCTATAAGTACCCTTGATGATTTTTATAAACCTCTATAAGGTCATCCCTCAGCCTCCGACACTCCAGCGAAAACAGCACCAGCCTGTTCAGCCTCTCCCTATCGTTCAAATCCTCTAACCCTGGCAAGAACCTTGTAAATCTTTGCTGAACCCTTTCAACTTCCACAACATTAATTTCTTCAGGCATTGAGCCTGTTTCCTTCTTTTCCTGTTTCTGAACAACCACTGCTTCCTAAATTGTCATAGGAGCTAACATTCCTTGGCTGTAAAATACTTTAAAATACAAGGGTTAAAGCCATATAAAAATGCAATCTCATTTTTTCTTTGAGGGGATTGGTGGACCAATATGTTATTGTCTCTCTGCCAGAATTATTGTATCTAATTTTTAGACTATTGAGTTTTACACTGCCTCTGATGCCATTGGCTAACTACTAGGACAATTATGCCCATTAGTACGAAAGCATAAATATAAGTTGTATATTATATACGGGAAGACTTCTGACAAAACATAGCCAGTATTGCTGCTTAATGTACAGTATGTAATGCACTAGGAATGTTGGTAATGTATACTGTGTCAGCGATATGGACTGGACTTTGCCATTGTGGACAGTGTTGGATCCTTGTCATATTTCAGAGACTTCAATATGCATGACTAGCTTTTTACTGAATATATGCTGCACTTGATCATGCATAGAAGTTTGAAATTCATACTGTCAGGAATTATTGTAAATATTTGACATACTCATATCTATTTTCTCGCTCGTTGTATTGAAACATTAACTATTCATCTCAATAAACGGAGAACAGATTGAAGTTTAATTTGAAAACAGCAAGTATTTCTATAGTAATGTTTTAAGTTTCAGCTTGGTTCAGTGCAGCATTCTATCATCGTCATTTGAAATTTGTGGGTTTAAGCAACAAATCCAAAATTGGACTTCTATACAACCACATGAAGGGACTGTTGCATTCTTCAGATAAGCTGGAAAAACTATCCTCCATCTACTCTGCTAGAGATAAAATATATAAAATAACATGCATTGAAGCTTTCATGACACTCATGAAAACTGGGAATTTTAAGTCAAAATTTCATTTTCAGCCAACACAAACAAACTAACTATTCATAGCAGTTTGAGGGCTTTTGCTTTTTTGCTTATTTAACCACATTGTATTTTGAAGTCTAGTCACTCGATAGGGTGGAAATACAGTATTGCTGTCATTATGTTACGGGACTAGTAATCTAGAAATCTGGGCTAATAATCCAGGAAATGGGAGTTCAAATTAGGATATGGTATACAAATTGCCAAAAGGTAAAACCAGTTTGAAGTAAGTCTGGAGTTTACAAAAATAAACCTGGTATCAGATAACCTGGTGGTGACATTGTCGTCCGGTTGTAAAAATCCAAACTGGTTAATCGACCTCCTTGAGGGAAGAAAACCCCATTCCTACATTAAAGTGGTTGAGTCTTAACAATGATCTGAGATGGTGGTCACTTCCTATCAAGCTATGAACCTATGACTTAGGATTGATCATCCCTTCTCAGGACAAGTATAGTTAGGTAATAAATGCCAGAGATGACCATGACTTGAAAAAGAAACTTTGAACCTTCTACGGATAATAGATATATAACAAATTTTGCTTTTATTCTTTAAAATTCCAGTTTATAGTTTTGAAAATGCACGATTTAAGTTTTTAGTAGCTATAAAACAACTCTTAACATAAAAATAGAACTGTGGATGCTGGAAATCAGAAACAAAAACTGAAATTATTGGCAAAAACTCAGCAAGTCATTCCACAGATATTGCCAGACCTGCTGAGTTTTTCCAGAAATGTCAGATTTTATTCCTAAAATAACTCCTTTTCTTGATAAAGGCTGCTGTTTCCTAATCCAATTGTTCCTTTTAATCTAATGTACCTCTGGTAAGCAAGGTTCAGCAGCATGGCCTTTTCTAGTATTCTTCTGTTTTGGGTTGCTGTATTCATTATCCCCTTGTGCCTCATAACAAATCTATATGACAATGTTGACAGTTGGTTACAGAAGAAAACATCATAATGGCAACCATTTTCTTAATAAAATACAGATGGCTAGTTGTTACTTTCAGTATAAATGATTTTTTCATGGTTTTACCAAGAAGATAATTTGTCCTGGATGCACACAAGGGAGTCCACAGCCTACACCCAGCAGCTGTTATCTCCAACAGAGCTAGCTGAGAGGACAATTTTATTTATTGCCTGGCTGAGCAAATTTATAAAGATAATGAACTTGTCAAAACTGCCAAGTCTGTAAACCAACTTATCCAGGCCGGCCATCTGTATGCTGAGCAGTAATTTGAAAGCAGAGAACCTTATCATCCAAAATACTAGCCTAACCTTACTGTTTAGGAGGAAGTGAGGACCGCAGATGCTGGAGATCAGAGCTGAAAATGTGTTGCTGGAAAAGCACAGCAAGTCAGGCAGCATCCAAGGAGCAGGAGAATCGACGTTTCAGGCATGAGCCCTTCTTCAGGGCTGTTTGAAATGCATTTCCTTGCATCTAGGAAACATGAAGGAGAATGTGTTTTTTTTCCATGTATCTTGGTTCTTGAAGGTAATTCAAGCAATCCTTACCATTGAGCTGAAGCCACTTCATAATCAGATAAATTTACTGTTACTAAGGATTTCATTGCTCAGTAATGTAATTTAATGTAATTAAACATGCTTAAATGTCACTGATGGAAAGCAGTCTATTTTACAGCATACCAGCATTAGATAATGACTGACTGACTGATTAGGCACCAAAGAACTGACACACAGGTTTGCAATCACAGAAACGTGTGTAGCTTATTGGTTTGAATAGAAGCCTTCAACTAGAGCAACAATATATTTGGTCGACTAGAAACATAAGTTTGCCATGAAAAAACTGCAGGAGGGCACATGACCTTCATTTACTTTGACCTTGCATTTTTGACAGCTTTGATGATGCATTAAATGGCTAGTAGCTGTAAAAGAACTGTTTAGGGGCACGAAAGTCACTATTTTATGGAGCTCAATTGATTTATAGTTTAACAACTTTTCTATCTATTTTAAATTGACATAAATGTATCTGTCCAGGAAGTGTAAAAGGTCTCTCAAACTACAGTAAGAGTGAAGAGATCATGTTTAAAATCATAGAACCCCTAGTGTGTGGAAAGAGGCCACTTAGCCCATCGCATCTGCACTGACCCTCCTAAGAGCAAACCACCTCGATGCAGACCCCACCCTATCCCTGTAACCCCGCATTTCCAATGGCTAGGCCACCTACCCTGCATATTCCTGGACAGTATGGGCAAATTCACACATCCAATCGACCAAATCTGTGCATCTTTTGGGGCTACGGCAGGAAACCGAGCACCCAGTGGAAACTTTAGTGCAATCAGGCAGATTGTCATTGTGGTTAGTCAAGGAGGCAGATGATTTGTTTTGCAGCACTGGATTCTGTCACTGTCACATCTGCAGCTTACATGACAAACCCATAGAATGTGTTTTAACCAAATGGCCATGTCCGAATATCTAATGGGAATGGTGCTCATTCAAGTAAATGGGGATGGTTGTCAGTGAGGATGCTGCACAGTAAATCAAGAGCATCATCATTATCAATCAGACACCTGAGTGGGCAGGGTCAGGGAATGGGTAACAGCCAGTCCTGCTAGTCCAATGTAACCAGACAGGGGATTAATTGCAACCCAGTCAGGAGCTGTACAGAAATCAGGGGTCTGGTCACCCATCAGTCAAGGCGGTTCTTCTGAGTTGGTCAGGGGGTGGGCCCTAGTCAGTCTTAAACAATGATAAGATGCTACATTACATTAATGAAAGAGTCGCCCTCCCTTAGGTATACCACTAAGAACATGGAGTCTATATAAATTGAAGCTGCAGTTACTATGACAGACAATCAGACAGGTGCTGATATAAAGTAGCAATATATTCATGAAAGTGAGGTACCTATTTGCAGGAGAGTGTTGTGCGACACCTGTGTTTCCTTAGAAGCTTTTCTTCCTTGTTTCCCTCCCAATACATGAAGGATTATTCATGGCGGGCAGCAACTGAATGGGTGCACAGCTGGGCTTTAAATATTGTGCCAGTACAGAAATCCTGGCAGGTGTTGGCAATAGTAACTACTTTCACAGCTAGTGAGCATAAAAGAACATGCCAGCATTGCCATGGAGTCATGGTGCACACATAAGGAGGTGAGCAGCAGAAGATTGTGTGAAATAACATGCTGAACCTCATAGAGAGAAACCATTCTTGAAAATACCCTGAAATTGACACTTCGTTGATTTTTAATAAATTTCAACCCATTGTATACAGGCATAGAACTCTGCAGTTATTTGAGCTTGTAATTTGATTTATTCCTGATTCTGGGGTAAGTGTATCATGATTTCATAGGAAAGCAGAGGACACAATTGCATAAGCCTTAGTGCTACCAAAGGCACTTGTTTGTGCATTCAGAAATTCCACATTTTGTGTCTTGAAGATGGCCAAAAGGCTTTGCAGTCAGAAGTTGGGTTATTCATTACAGTATTGCCAGTCTCTTACTCCTATCACCATAGTAATTTTGATTGGTCCAGTTAAGTTCCCATTTAATAATAGTCCCCAGGAAATTGATGCTGGTGAATTAATAATAGTATTGCCGTTGAATGTCAATAATTAAACCTTCTCTACTTGGAGATAGTCATTGCCTGATACTTGTGTGGCACGGAAATTATTTGCCACTTAATCAGAAATGGATTAATAAGAAGTAGATTTAATCTTTGTTTAATTTTGAATTACGGGTAGCATGATAAGGGCAGTACTTTGTCTTTTCCAGTTGCCCTGAGTGCAGCCAACCATATTCTGAGGGATTGGATTCATATGTACACCAGATGGGATAAATGTGGCATACTCTCTTCCCTCAGGAGAATTACTGAACTCATTCACTTTTCGAAGCAAACTCGCAGCTTTCACATTTTCTGGTGTCATTCCATAAATTACCTGATTTCATCTTTTATAATATTGAATTAATGTAGTTGCAAAAGGTATTACATCCATTATATATCAGAATGTATTTTCACTTTATACAGTAACTCTCTAAAAGTTAGACGGCAAATCTGACAGTTCCAGATTTCTGGCTTGGTTGCGATGAATTAATGTTGACAAACACCAGAAACCCATTTCTCTCTGAGGGTTGATAGTCATTTTGGAATTTCCTTCCTCGAAATTAGTGGTTGCAGAATTGTTAAATATTTTTAAGGCAGAGGTAGATAGGTTCTCGATGAAAGATTATCAGGAATATGCAGGAGTTAAGGTTGATAGCACATCAGAGATGATCTGATTGAGTGGTAAATCAGGCTGAAGGGTGGAATGATTTACTCTTGACTTTTGTTTGTATGTTCATAAACCCACCTGACGATTTGGAAGATTAGATTGCAGCTTTTGTGAGAAGTATTCATGTAGCCACACTTTAGGCTAATTCCTGGGAAATGCTGCCAGCAGCTTCCACTGCTCACCTTGATGAGCTTTCCAGGATTAGGATTCATCACCTGACCCATGGTGTGTATCTATTCCACTAAAGGTACCCAATGGCCCAAAGGGGACTGCAGGTGGTCAGGTGCATGACGGAGTGGTTGTTTTCATCTGGGTTAGGGAGAGAGAGAGAGAGAGAGAGAGAGAGAGAGACTCGTACATCTGATTTAATAGTGTTCACCTTTTCCAAAGGCATTAGGGATGACCAGACTGCAGCACTCATATCCCATGTTAATTATTATTTGCATTTGATTGACTGTGACTTCAAGCAGCCTAGCACAACTGGAACTCAAAGGTCAACAGGGAGAAATAGCTCTGCTGATTGGACACAAAAGAGGATGGCTGTGATGGTTGGACATTAATTTTCTCAGCTCCTGGACATCACTGCAGGTTCAGCTGTTTCACCAATGACCTTCACTCCATTTCGCTTTTTCCTTTCAAGAAGGAAATTTGAAGAGAGAGAATATTTAGCAACTTGAATGTTCTTTTCCTTCTCCAATCACAGAAAGGGAAGAGGGTGAGAGAAGTGTTCTCCTTCACAGGCTGGGGTGTTTCTGCTCTATTGTTTAAACACAAAGCTGTAGCCGCTTACCCTGAACCCAATCAAGAAACGGTTATGATGCTGAGTACTCCCAAACACTCCCAATTGGTCCTGTTTGGAAACTCAGTCAAAAGTCTGCCAATGGACAAAAGTGTCGCTACACATACGCCATGGAGTCAAGATCTAGCAACCTCCTGCATTGCTTCAATAAGGCCATGTTGTAGATAAAGCTCATAATCAGTTCCAGTAACTCACTGTTTTAAAACTGAAATATCTTGGTTTAGAGTAGAATCTTTTCCCATTTTAAGTCCACAGTTCAAAAAACAAAAGTGATCTTTAAAATTCTGATTTGGAACTATTGTAGTTGGGTCAAAATCATGGATCTCCCTCTCTAACAGCATTGTGGGTGAACCTACATTCCAAGGAACTGCAGCAGTTCAAGAAGGGCATTTGGTCCCATGACCTCGTGGACAGAGAAGGATGGAAAAAGTGAGGACTGCAGATGCTGGAGATTGGAGTCTAAGAGTGTGGTGCTGGAAGAGCACAGCTGGTCAGGCAGCATTCAAGGAATGGGAGAATTCCTGATGAAGGACTTATGCCTGAAACGTAGCTTCTTCTGCTTCTCGGATGCTGCCTGACCAGCTGTGCTTTTCCAGCACCGCACTCTTCAACATAGATAAGGATGGGCAATACTTATTGGCCTAGCCAATAATGCCCACATCTCATATACAAATAAAGAATATAATGATTCATTCATTTCTGTGCTAAATTGGGAGATACAGGGACTTCCTGTGACTCTTTGCAAGAGCCTAAGGATTTTTCTGATGTGCAACTAGAGGCAGATAGACCCAAACTCTAGCCAATTCCTACTACATTCATCAGATGTACAACAGAGGGATACAGAATTGCCACAAAACATTTGACAAATTACATTGCAGCCTAACCAGGAATGCAATGGGATTTGTCATAGCTGATTTAAAAAAAAAGACACTGAAGAATACAAGGGGAATCGCTTCTTTCACTTAATAGTCTATAGATCTGCTGTTATCAGTCAGAAATGACTGGCACAATTCCTTCCCCCATTGGTGTTTTGTTAATAGGAAATGAAAATCCAATTTAGATAAAACCTCAGGTTCACTCCTTGCACTGACCTCAAAAAAAGTCTTCCAAAGCCCATTACTAAATTAGTAGAAATCGTCAGACTTCAGAGGTGCAACTAATCTTTCCATTCTCTGTTCATTCTGCAGTTAGATTTACTGCTGTTCTTTATTTTATTCTGTGCTGTGTTTCATTAATCACATCAAAACATTCAATTGCAGACATGCCAGTGACAAATCAATCAGCTATTCATTGAACCATCAACATGGGCCTGATATTGGACAATATACATGAAAAATTCAATCCTTCAGATCCTATTCTGTGCAATGAATATTGCAGTACCAGAAACGATCATTACGGCAGTCTTGATCTGGATAATAACTTGAATGATTTTGTTTCTTCCGTTTACCAAAACAAATGGGATTTTGCAATATGAAAAAATTAAATGTGTTTTTATTTTCATTTTGTAACAAACTTCAATTTAAATAAAGTTACGACCAAGTGAGCGGGGGTTACTGGTTTCCTCTTTTCTCACTCACTTTTGAATTTTAAAAATAGCCGGCAGATTTGATTTGATTTATTGTGCTCACATACCAAAAAATAGTGAAAAATATTATTTTGTGTGCTATCCAGGCAAATCCTACCTCACATAAGTAGGGTAGTAGAAGAGAATGCAGGATGTAGTATTACAATTACAGAGATGGTGCAGAGAAAGATCAACGCTAATATGTGAGACATCCATTCAAAAGTCTGATAACAGTGGGGAAGAAGCTGTTATTGAATCTGTTCGTAAGTGTTTTCAACTTTTGTATCTTCTGCCCAATGGAAGAGGGTGGAAGAGAGTATAAACAGGAAAGTAGGGTTCCTTGATAATGTTGGCTGCTTTCCTGAGGCAGTGGGAGGTATAAACGGAGTCAATGGATGGAATATTGGTTTTCATGATAGGCTGGGCTGTGTTCACAACTCTATAATTTCTTGTGGTGTTGGGCATAGTAGTTGCCATACCAATCTGTGATGCCACCAGATAGAATGCTTCCTATGGTGCATCTCCAAAACTTGGTAAGAGTCACTGTGGATGTGCTGAATTTCTTTAATTTTATGAGCAAGTAGAGGCACTAGTATGCTTTCTTGATCATAACATGGTTAGCTCATTCAGTATGTATTTCGTTGTTTGTAGCTTGTGTAAAGTAAGTATCTAGACTGTTTTGAGTTAACAGATAGGGAGTTAGTTTTATTGCTAAAACCCAATCAGGTAAAAGTTTTTTTTTAGAAATGCAAAACAAAAACGTACAAGAACTTCTTACTTTTCCTCTAATGCCTGTAAAGGTACACATTCAAATGCCAAGCAAGCAGAAAAACATAATATTAGAGAGTAACTTATTTAAATAGAGATAAGTTTTTAAAAAAAAGTAAAGTAAAATCATTTGTTGCTTCTGAATGATTTGGTTCAGGTAGTTGCTTTGTTGTAGTGACTGACAGATCCCCTCCTGAAATTGCTGTCTCTCCATTGAAATCTTCCTATAAAATTCCACATTTGCAGCAATGAGTTGTTTTGGCTGGATTTCAAGCCAAAAATAGGACTCAAAGCTTTAAGAGATTTCATAGAGAGGAAGAGATGCTCACTCCAGCAGCTTGTATCTTCTCTGCTCAAATTCAAAATCAAATATTCACACAACACAGTTCCCATTTATCCACTGTTTCACAGCTAATAAGATTTTTTTTTAAATATTTATAGAAAGATTTCAACTGAGAGACAGCAATTTCAGGAGGGGATCTGTCAGTCACTACAACAAAGCAACTACCTGAACCAAATCATTCAGAAGCAACAAATGATTTTACTTTACTTTTTTTAAACTTATCTCTATTTAAATAAGTTACTCTCTAATGTTATGTAAAAAAAAAACTCCCAGCCATTACTCCTCTATCATCAATCTTCCATCCTGATGAGATAGAAAAGTACTCTTCACTCTTCTCAGCTACACTGGTCTGCTGGGGTCTCTTTAGACTTGTGTCACTTGGGATGGAATTGACTTCAGAGCTGCAAATGGGCATCTACTTCAAGTCAGATTCCTTCGCGCAAGTATTTTCTTTTTTTAAAAAAGGTCCGTATGTGAACAGCCAGTGAATTTACATGTTAATATTCCATATGGCACAGTTTCAATAATGTAGTTAAGGACCTCAAAGATTAACAATGGGCACAAGAGCGGGTCAAAGGAGAGGAGCATTGCACTAAGTAACTCTTTTTCTGACTCCGCAAAGCCTGTCCACCATCTGTAAGGCACAAGTCATGAGTGTTTTGGAATGCTACCTACTTACCTGGATGACAACACTCATGAAGCTTGACACCATCCAGGACAAAGCAGCCAGTTTGATGGCACATCCATAAATAGGCACTACCTCTAGCCCTGACATTCAGTAACAGCAGTTGTATCAGCTGCAAGATGCATTGCAGAAATTCACCAAAGGCACTTAGACAGCACTTGCCAAATCACAACCACTTCCATCGAGATGGACAACAGCAGCCGGTAAAGAACACCACCACCTGCAAATTTCCCTCCAGGTCACTCACCATTGTGACTTGGAAACATGTCGTTGTTCCTTCAGTGTCATTGGGCCAAATCCCTAGAATTCCCTCCCGAACAGCATTGTGAGTCTACCTACAGCACATGGACAGCAGTGGTTCAAGAAGGCAACTCACCACCACCTTATCAAGGGCAACTTATTCACAATAAATACTGGCCAGCCAGTGACACCCATACCCTACAAGCGAGTTAAGAAAAAGTTAAAAATTTCTTTATTAAGAAACCAACTTAGCAAAATTACGTAATGGAATACACTAGGTATTTTTCAATGAGTTACAAAATAAGACTATAATTAAATATATAGCTACTGAAATAGTATGATGAAACATGGTGATAGAAGAGTTCCAATTTTCAAGAGATATGAACCCACTGCATGATGACTTGCTATGGGACTGTTAATGGTCTTCATCATCTCTGTGGTAATTTGTTGGAATGGATCACTCACATTTTTGGATTGACAATCAATGCAAGTTCCATAATGAAGAGGTAAGTGTTTTTGTCAGATTACAACTCAGGAATTGAGGGTGAAAATCCAGCTTGAATATCTACTGGATTAGCTGCTTCCCCCCCCCCCCAAAAAAAGTCCTGCTCATTAATCATGCAAGGCTGCATGCTATATTTAAGGCAGGCTCTCTGCTGAAGCTAATCCACTGAGTCAATATTTATGACTGGATTTCTGCTGAAGTTAATTCTGATCCTGTTGGGCTAGATGACTCATCACAAGCAGTGATTCCAAGGTTCCATCAGCACCATACAATGATCAAAATGTATGTTATAACGTAGTGCAGATTGTTAAATGTCAACTTTTAATTATCTGAATTACATTGTAATATCCAGAGGGCAATGGAACAATTTTCTAGTTCTATTTCTAGGCAGAAAACAAATCACCATGTAGGCAGCATCTTACATTGTCAAGGGAAATATGGACTGATTGTCAGAGACTGCTCCATTTCAGCTTCCTGCAACAAAATGTATTCCACATTTAAGAGTCTGCGTGGAAATTTCTCCTGATGTCCAGGCAATGCTCGCACTATTAAAATGGAACTCAGAGGATCATGCTTTGTTGAATATTACTCCAGATTTTCCCAAGGTTTTAACCTAGGCATGTGTCATAGCAGAGTTTTGTATCACAGACCAATCACTATGGACTGTAGGTTCCACAGATTCACACTTGACGTTGTGGGAGAGAAATGTGTAAAGTGGCTGGCAGACATACGTGGCCAAATATGGGAGCAGCACAGTGATTAGCACTACTGCTTCACAGCACCAGGAACCTGGGTTTGATTCCAGCCTCGGGCCACTCTCTGTGTGGAGTTTGCACATTCTCCCTGTGTCTGTGTGGGTTTCCTCTGGGTGCTCCGGTTTCCTCCCACCATCCAAAGATGTGCAGGTTAGGTGAATTGGCCATGCTAGATAGTCCCATAATGTTTAAAGATGTGTAGGTTAGGTGCATTAATCAGGGGAAAAGTAGAGTAATAGGGTAGAGGAATGAGTCTGAGTGGGATACTCTTCAGAGGGTTGGTATAGACTTGTTGGGTTGAAGGGCCTGTTTCCACACTGGAAGGATTCTATGAAATACAGAGATATTCACAAAATACTTTGTAGGTGCAAGGTTAGTTGCAAAACCCTGTATTTCTGATGAAGGCTTTTGCCCGAAACATCGATTTTCCTGCTCCTCGGATGCTGCCTGAACTGCTGTGCTTTTCCAGCACCACTCTGTTCCGGAATCTGGTTTCCAGCACATGTAGTCATTGTTTTTACCTAGTTGCAAACCCAGGAAACTCAAATAGAATAGAATCTATGTGATTGATTATGAAATATTATCTTTACTGTGCTTATGCTGAGACATGGCCAATAAAATATAAATCTGTTAATGAACATCAATGCAAAGCTTGGGTATAGAGACACAAATATTCATGCGATATGTCTGATGGTCAGTATGTCAGTATGCCTGTAAGAGATTTGCTCATGTTATCATCACTGTGTCAGGCTTGTGATCTAAGGGTATGAAGGTTTTATGTTCCATCTTACCATGGGATTCCTGGAGGTGTCACACATTTCTGGATGTATGCTGCTCTGTTGTAACCTATTAGCTTACATTAGCACAGATTTTAATATCTGAAAATGTTTGTATAAAACAGTTAGCTATGAGAAATGTTTGTTCTGAATCTTCAATACCTTAATATTCATGTACAATTTCCTATAACCCAAGATATTATAAGCATTGCTGCATCAGCTAAAATCCTCCTAATAGAAACAAAATAATATTAAAGTTAGCAGTGGTGCCTGTCTATAAAAGATTCTAAGATCTCAGTAGCAGATGTATTGGACACCAAAGAATTTGGCAAGAGACAGCATTACTCTTTATGAGCATCATTTTCTGAGAGTACAGATAGGACAATGATGACCAAGAAGCTAGAGAGATTTTCCTTTTAATAAGAAGGTTACAGACCTGTACCGCAGCACAATAAGTTCTCTACTTCATTCTTGTTAATAAAAATGCTGATCTGATTTAAATATTGCTGTTAAATGATCCCAAAAGCAAATGATCCCAGCTTAAAACTCAAAAATGTGTTATCCAACATTGCGAAATTTAACTGTGTTTGAACATCTTCATTCAGTTCTGCCATTTTCTTTTTCAAAATTAGTGCAAAGTTATTTATAAAATGTTCCACTTGACAACATCACCCCTGACTAGGCACCAACAGCACCTACAAGCAGAAACCTGCTACTACAAACCTGCAATCATTAAAACAACAGAAAAAAAAAATAGAGGCAAAACATGGGATAAATAAAAAGATGGAGAAGCAAAACAAGTAAAAGGAGTAAGCAAATACTACAGTGCGCTCTGTCTAAAGGAAAAGCAAGGACCTATATAGAGAAATGGAAGGCAAATCCTGAAACGTTGGGCCACACTCAGTGATATCCTTCATGAATGAAAGTAGTTCAAACAATGTATGGAATTCGATTGTATAGATCAAGCATTGGATGGTCCTGGGAAAAGAGCTCTGAAAATCTTGGCTGCCATTAGCAAGCTAAGGCTTTGTAGAATTAACATTGACAATGAGAAAAATCCAGAAAGATTATGAATATTTCTTGATGGGCAGATGAAGGTAAAAAATACTTTCAGGATGAACAGGTTCCAATCCAGGAAATACACCCAAATTTCAAGAGTCTATTGACCAATTAGTTAGAAAATGCCTCAGCATGGTGCATGTGTATCTTTTTTCCAAAGAGGAACCAGAAAAGCTCATCGTCATTAACTCCACACCAATTCAAGCCTTTAGCAAGTATCTTTTGACAAGAAAAAAGGCCATACCCATTAATGAAGTACTTGAGGATGGATGAAAGCATTGAACCATAGTGGCAGGCCAACAGCAGTTAAATGCTTTAGGTTCAGCCAACATGATTGCAATGGTCAGCAAAGCATATCAAAGCACAAAATTTAAACAGATGCCAATGGTTTCAATGGCCAAATAAGATCCCAGAACAAAGCATATGCCAGCAAAGAAATCGTATAATACCATAACATTGGCTGTGAGGAAATCGTTTTAAGGAGCGCAAGGACAAACATATTAATGAAGTTCAGAGTCAACCAAAAAGAAGGTAAACTTCAGATGATCAGGCTTTCCATGTTATTAACCTCACACCCCATGTCAACAGTATGACTTATGAGAATCTTTTACATACATTAATATATGTCCTGAAAAGACAGAACAACACACGCTGAAAGCTAAATTTGGCACAGGGCCGCCTGAAGGACAAGCAGCTTAGCAAGTAACCAAGACATCTTTCCTTAGATGAGGGGCCCAAAACTGTTCACATGGATTTGGTTGTGCCTTGCATTGGTTAAGCAAAACCTCCCTACTTTTATATTTCATTCCCTTCAAGTACAGGCTAACATTCCATTTACTTTTGCTGTGCCTGCTGAACTTGGATGACAGCTTTTTGTGATTCATGGACTAAGACTCCCAAATGTCTGTTCTGTAGCTTTCTGCAGTCTGTCTCCATTTAAATAGTGTTCAGCCCCTCTAGTCTCCCGCCAAAATGCATCACCTCACATTACCTATATTATATTCCAGTTGCCAAGTTTTTGCCCACTCACTTAACCTGCCTATATGCCTCTGCAGAATCTTTGTGCCATCCTCATCGCTTGCTTTCCCATCTAGTTTTGCGTGATCTACATAACTGGTTACAAAACACTAACTTTCCACATTCACATCATGAATGTATATTAGAAATAAGTATGGCCCCAGCACTGATCTCATGGCATACCAATGGTTGCCAATTTGAGGATGTCCTCCTTATTCCAACTCTGTCTTCTTTTAGTTAGCTAGTTCTCTGTCTACACTCATATACCATCTCCAACACCATGGGCTGTTATCATCTTAAGTGGACTAATGTGTGCTACTTATCAAATACCTTCTGAAAAACCAAATATATTTCATCCATTGTTTCCCTTTATCTATCCTCTTTGTTACTTCCTCAAAGAATTCTAATAAACTTGTCAAATATGATTTCCCATTCATGGAGCAATGCTGACTTTGTTTGATCATAAAGTCTGCATTTTTAAGCGTTATGCTATTACATTCTTTATAATGGACTAACATTTTCCCCAAACCAGACTTTAAGCTAACTGATTCATTTATTTATATTTTTCTCCTTCCCTTTAGAAATAAAGATGCTGTATTAGCAGTCCATGGAGTCCTTCCCAATCCAAACAAGATCGAGGGTGTGAAACAAATGCACCCACACCCTGCAACATAAAGACAATCTATAAATTGGCTCAGGTTCTCAAATTTCTTCTTGTTGTATATTCCCAGCTTCACAGAATAGGGATGGAATCTTCTTTGGCTCTAAGTGACATGGGCTATGGTGAGACTTGTGGCAGAACCAGGGGAGATATCCAGAGAGGCCTCTCTTGATGTCAACAGCATCTTGCTGCATTAGCGAGTTTTGAGAAGATTTGTAGCTCAGGTTGAGGTTTTGGATGTAGGTTTGCTTGCTGAGAAATCATCGGACTGTGTTCATTGGGTACCCATTCTTTTTGAATATGTGGTATAGGTGATTTTCCTCTGCTCTGCGTAGTTCCTCTGTGCTGCAGAGTATGTTGGCTCGTTGAAATAATGTTCTGATACAGCTTCATTTGTAGTTCAATATTTGGTCTGTATGTGTTGTTTTCCTGAAGACACTGCTTTGAACTTCCCCCATTGGCTGTCCTTCCAACTGTGACATGTAGGAATGGCAGTTTGTTGTTGTTTTCTTCCACTTTAGTGAATTTTATGAGTTTGGTATGCTTTTCTCAGCAACAAACCCAAACAAGCAGACAAAACACATCCAGAAACCTTAGCCACTCTCCCCTACATCAAAGACATCTCAGAAATGACTGCCAGACTACTCAGACCCCTTGGTATCATAGCCCACAAACCAACCAACACACTAAAACAGCAGCTAATGAACTTGAAAGACTCTATACTGACAACAAGCTAAACTAATGTCATTTATAAAATACCGTGCAAGGACTGTAACAAATGCTACATTGGAAAAACAGGCAGAAAACTAGCTACCAGGGACATGAACACCAACAAACCACAAAAAGACATGACCCTCTCTCACTAGTATGGGGAAGGACACCACTTCGACTGGGACAACTCATCCACCCTAGGACAAGCCAAACAAAGACACGCACGAGCATTCCTAGAAGCATGGCATTCCAACCAGAACTCTATCAACTAATACATTGAGTTAGACCCCAACTACTATCCCCTGAGAAAAGGAACATGAAGTGACTTCACCACAGGAAATAACATCACCAACCCAAAGAAACCCAAACGTATAAATAGAAATCAGAAATTTTCAGCAGTGCTTCGTCTAAGGCCCACTGAAGATGTTACCTAGTAGGGTGATAAAACGTCTGGAAATGAACCTTCGAGTTCAGCAAGCAAACCTATATCCAAAATCTTGTGCATCTTTTAGGCTTTTAACAAGTGGCCTGATGAATTCCTGACTCGGCTGCAGCAAGTTGCCAGTTAAGGGGGAATTATAGTTTGTTAAATACCCCAACTCACCCCATTAATATTTAGCTTCTTATCTTACCAAATACATCACATTAAGACATGGAATTCAGAGGGGTACCTGGCAACTTCAAGCTGCTCCTTGTTACAAATGGCATCCATGTTGGATGCCAGGCACCAACATCTCAGGCCACATCCCATGGGGATGTAACATCTTGCAGATGTTACAACTTGTAACATCTGCTCCATGTCCACCGACATGCATATCCAAAATGAGCCAACTTCAATGAACCCCAATGGCACATTCCTAATCTACTTATAAGTACCACTTTAATGCTATACCTCCGCTTGCACTAGGTATTATCATTTTAATGCTGCTGCAATGACATTGAGTATTCAAGGAAACCAACCTGTGTATTCAGGTTCCTCACTCATTGTCATAATGCACACTCATTCTGAGCCTACCTGGATGCCCACAGCATCCCTACCCTGCAACACCTTGCCTTCCCTTTGTGTGATTTAGCCAGAGATATGCATTTAATATTTTTTTTTCTGTCCTGCCTTGCCTTTTAGTGCAGGCGAAGATCCAGGAATCTTGTCCTGATTGTCACCAAACCTCAGTCAAGTCAAGGGAGAGAGCCTTCACTCAGTACTGGCTCAGTAAATCAAGGGCAAACTCATTTACCAGTCCAGGGGATTGGACATAGTCAGTCAGTCAGCCACCATGGGTGGGCAGAGTCCAGGTGCTCTCCATAGTAGGGGTGAGGAGCAGAATATAAGGCAGTTCATCCCCCATCTTGATGCCCAATTGAGGGCTGTTTGACTCCTGGCATGAGAGACTGACAAGTATTAAGGGAGGTAAATGTGGATAGCATGGATGTTATTTTTGGTGCAGGTGAGGAGGTGAACAAGTGAGTAAACCGTACAAAGATTATGTAGCTTTAGTATTGTTGGAGATTGGGCTCAGTGAGAGCGACTTAAAATGTTGCAGGCATCAGTGAGAGTGGTAGAGCATGAGCCTTTGTGGGAGGCGAATAGATTAGAAAAATATAAAGAGTGCAAGATTTCAGAGTGAAGAGGGTGGCATTGATCCGAGTAGATTGGAGAAATGGCGACTGACATTCTTCCTACATTGCTGTCCATTCGTCCAGATGGCTGACAATGCTGTAACCCACATTGCAACCTCAGACTAGGCTGCTATAGTCTTCTATTGTATCAACGTTGGCTGTTCTTGGAGGAAGAGGAAGTCTGCTGTTTACATCATCACATCCAGCAGGACCCTACCTATCAATCTGTCCCTGTCGATCATGGCTGGGGCAGTTAGAAAGCAGCTCGGCATTGACAAGACTTGTCCAGGTTCATATTGAGCTTTTGACGATGGCCTGGGAGCAAGGGATGCCTGTCCTTTGGCAGATATTTGCTGAGTGGGGAGATGCTCTGGGAACACAGTGGTAAGATAGGTCTAGAATCAGAATGTCATAGGTGTGGGGTCGGTAGTTAATGAGGCATGACTGGTAAGATAAGGCAAGAAATCCCACTGGGCCTCATGGCGAGATTTTTCCCAAATGCCTCAACGTCACCCACATTTAATCAAAAATAAAGTAAGATGCACCCCCCGCCCACCTTGGTTTTGGATTGAAAAAGCTATCATCTGTGGAATTCCAAGATAGACCATGAGACATTATTTGGCATCTTGCATTGTCACACTTACTTATTTGGCAAGTGACTTATTGTTGAATCATACACCATTGGAAATCATCTGCAAACTGCCAACAAGTGCACCAATGTGTTTGCAACGTCTACCTGTCAAGTTGCAAGGATCAGCCTTTGAAGGGAGATGCAAGCCGCATTTAAGAATGATTACATCTGACCGTCTGAGCTGATTATCCAATCCACAAAAAGACAAAGATTGATTGGCACAATGTTGAAGACATCCTCGAGATTGATCTTTTACATTTTGGCCAGAAACAGTGTAAGCAGTTACAGTTGGCAACCGACAAAGCTGAGCAACTCCAAGAGTCACAAAAGATCAATATCCAGAGATGTCGAGCAAATTTAAAGAAACACCTGAGAAGACCTTATTTATTTTTGCCATTTAGAAATGAATTCAGTATATTACAGCATGGCATTTTCAAAGTAAATCAGTCCAAATATCAAAAGCATTACATCGCTTCAATTATAACACCACTGGAGAAGGAATTCCCATTCCCAGCACAACTTATACTTAAAAGGAAAGCATTAACAATTTTGCCCAGCACCCAATTGTCTACCCATCGCAAGAGATAGAACATTCTTCTTAAAGACAGAGGAGAATAAAGAGATAAGTGATGAGTGAGCAGGTAGAGAATGATTCGAACAGAACACTGGCCAGAAGATAAATTGGAATTCCACATCGAAGAAGTTGGATACAAGCAAAGGTTTCTAAAATATGGAATCAGCACAGATGATATGAATTTATTACTGATTACAGTGCTACATTGCAAAGGAACAGAAGCCAGCTCAGATCAAAATACGGCACACCGATCATGGACAAACACAGGGAACAAGAATGTTCTGACAATACTAGAATGAAACCAAGAACTCAAGATCTGAAACAAAAACTGAAATTTCCATTTTGGCATCATCTGTGGGGGGAAAAGCAGGGTTAAAGTTTTGAGTCTGGTGACCCTTCACCAGACTGTTAGCAGTTAGGAAACTGTGGCACTTTTGTGCTGAAGATGAGGATGGTGGGTAAAAATGAGTGGATAGGTGATGGTAGAGCCCAGAGAGAGAGCGATATGAAAGGGGTAGACAGACAAAGGAATTATTGATCGTAGGCCAGGACAAATGAGAAGCTGAAGAAGCGATAACAAGAGTTGAACTCTGGAGAGAACGTGTAGACTTTGCTGAAAGCAATCCATTTGATTTGAGAATAGGACTGTGAGTGAGTGAGAGTGGGTTGATTGTGTCTCTCTGGGCTCTGCCTCCACCTATCCACTCACCCCCTCCATCCAAGGATGCAAGGAAGTTACTTAGATTACTTAGTGTGGAAACAGGCCCTTCGGCCCAACAAATCCACACCAACCCACCGAAGTGTAACCCACCCAGACCCATTCTCCTACATTTACCCCTTCACCTAACACTACGGGCAATTTAGCCTGGCCAATTCACCTAACCTGCACACTTTTGGATTGTGGGAGGAAACCGGAGTACCCAGAGGAAACCCACACAGACATGGGGAGAATGTGCAAACTCCACACAGAGTCGCCTGAGGTGGGAATTGAACCCCGGTCTCTGGCGCTGTGAGGCAGCAGTGCTAACCACTGTGCCACCGTGCCGCCCACAAAGTTATGTTGGAATTGTGCAAAAGTTTGTGTTGGTCACAGCTGGAATATTGTGTGCAGTCTGGTCACTATGACAGGAATGATGTAATTGCATTGGAAGGATGCAGAGAAAATTCACAGGATGTTGCCTGGGATGGAGCAGTTTAGTAATGAAGAGAAGTAGGGTTGGTTTGGGTTGCTTTCTTTGGAGCAGAGGAGGCTGAGGGAGGACCAGATTGAGGTGTATAAGATGATGAGGGGCATGGACAGGATAGCTGTTCCCCTTAGTCGAAGTGGCAATAACAACGGGAATAATTTTAGAGACAAGATACCTTACAATTGTTTAGAAGTACGTGGACAAGCACTTGAAATGTCATAACATTCAAGAATTATGGGCTAAATGCTGGAAAATGTGATTAGTGTTGATAGGTGAGTGCAGACTAGATGGGCTGAAGGGTCTTTCCTATGCCATATGATTCTATGATTTCATCATACCTCAGGAACACTTGAAACATGGCATGTTACTAGAAGTATGCTACTCTATTGTAGTATTTGGTTTACTATTAGCCCAGAGATGTCGGTATCTGGGAATGCTTGTGATTAATAGTTAGCTGTAAGAAATGTCTGTTGGATCCTTCAATACCTTGATATCCATGTTCACTTTTTGCCACATTAGGTAAAACCACAATATTGGAGGCAAAATGAAACCATTTGTGAATATACAGTTATGTTTTCACACATGCAAATTGGAATTGTTACTGATACGTAATTCTTTTAAACTTGCTCAACAATAGAATCAAAAAGTAAATGATGAACATGCAACTCTGATGAATTTTAATTCATAGGACATTGCAATCACTATGCTGTAATCTACCAAGTAGGAGTCCCAAATGTAGAGACTGGTCTGGGGTTATTGTGAAAGAGAGTCAGTGTGAAACTGGCTTGGATCTGGAGAATAGACACTGTGAATGCAGGGAGAAAGTGAGGTCTGCAGATGCTGGAGATCAAAGTTGAAACTTTATTGCTGGAACAGCACAGCAGGTCAGGCAGCATCCAGGGAACAGGAGATTCGACGTTTCGGGCACAGGCCCTTCTTCATTCCTGAAGAAGGGCCTGTGCCCGAAACGTCGAATCTCCTGTTCCCTGGATGCTGCCTGACCTGCTGTGCTGTTCCAGCAATAAAGTTTCAACTGTGAATGCAGGGCCAGTTTCTGCATGTTTTGAGGTGAGGGGAAGCAGCCAAATTATGCACCAGTGGAATTTGCTGCATTTTAAATAACAGAGAAATTTGCAGAATCCCTGGTGGGCACTGTATGAGGAAGACTTGGCATGAACAAGTCTGTGATTGAGGCTATGAAGCCATAAAAATTTGGAATGGAATCTTGCCAATATGTGCATAAATAGCAAAGTCTTTAGAGTACAGGAAATGAGGATAGAGAGGGATGAGGAATATGCATTCGCTGGCACATCATTCAGTAAAAATTGTTGGCTGGTACAGTTCCAGCTGATCAGTTGGCTGAGAAGTAGATGTTGCAATTTGTGTTCAGGAGATGTGGTTCAATTTAGGAGTGAGAGTGGCAAGTTGATGCAAATGTTGCAAACTGCTTGATGGATGTAGGGTCAGCACAATAAGAATCCTGAAGTTCATC